>NW_013667025.1:159489-172128 GCF_000517525.1 Limulus polyphemus
AACTAAAGAAAGTCATTCGTCTCGCCCACAGTTAATATCAGAGCTATAACTTGAAGACCAACAATCTCACCCACAATTAATACCACAGCTTTATGTAACTAAAGAAAGTCATTCGTCTCGCCCACAGTTAATATCAGAGCTATCACTTGAAGACCAACAATCTCACCCACAATTAATACCACAGCTTTATGTAACTAAAGAAAGTCATTCGTCTCGCCCACAATTAATATCAGAGCTATAACTTGAAGATGGGCAATCGGCCGAAGAGCTCAGATCGCTCACGATTTCCTCATGTATATCTTCTGAATGGGAGATCAGACTAATAAGACATTTATAAAGTTATTTGGCTAGCAACAAATGAAAATTCCTTACCTTATCTGAAGCATGCGCTTACTAAACAAAAATGGAAAAAAAAACGATCGTGTAATATTTTACTGTATGCGTGCATTATCTCCTAATATGTTTTGTCGTCTTCTTTTTTTCTTTAGATTCTACAAGTATAAAATCTTTAGCGGGATATGAAGCAACAAGAGAAGAATTTAAGACAAAAAAGGGTATATTCTTTCGTAAGTTAATGTTTATTTGTAATTAAGCACAAAGCTACACAACGGGCTATCTGTGCTCTGCCCACCAAGAGTATCGAAACCCGGTTTCTAGCGTTGTAAGTCCGAAGACGTACCGCTGTGCCACTAGGGGGGGGATCTTATGTAAAGAGGTAAAATGTAAATTCAGTTAATTTCTAAGGCGCCGCTATTACATTTTGCACATTTTATTACATGATGCCAGTTTTAGAAACATGTATTTCAGTTAGTGTCTATGTAATCACGACCAGGAACCTTCGATGCCACATTGATCCTTTACTTTTTAACATTTATTTCTTTATTAGCTTTTATTACCTACCTAACCTTACATCATTAAAAGTTTTCTTAATGTGTTCGTTAATTGTTTATTATTTTAGAACCGGTCTAATTACTTAACATAAAGTTTTTTGATAATGTCATCATCCGAAGATTACTGAGGGAGCTATAAGAATAAAGTATTTCGTGAGGTAGGTGTCGCCCTGGTGTGTATCACGTAAAAACAAGATAAACTACTAAATGTAAATATATTTATAGAGAAAAAGATGTTTTCTGTTGTATACACGAGCAAACAAACAAACAAATACACTGGGCGCATTACCCCTATATATGTTTGTATTTGAACACAATCACGTTATTCGCAAAGTACACTGTTAATAATATAACAGTCTATAAACCGCTATATGGTTCTTGACTCCGTATTATCATTTCTGGGAAAACACCCCAAACCAGCTGACTCAGTATGCTATGACGTGTGGTATCAGCGTTACACGATCTTGCTGGCAACGTTCAATTTGTATTTTAAAGGGTGTCTGCCGTCTTCCTGGTCTGGCAGACCGCAGCTGTGGAGGCTAGGAAACGACTATATAGACATGTGGAAAAAAACTAACGGTTGCGTGTTACAGCGGTCATTGTTATGTGTGTTACAATCACTTTAATGATGTTGCAATGGCTTATCATGTGTGACACAATCACTTATGATGCCACAGTAATCACTGTTATGCGTGTGCAGTGACTACTTTCACGTGCGTTACAATAGAAATTGTCATATGTTTTACTATGATCATTGTCATGTGTTTACAGTGGTCACTGTCATGTGCTTTACAAATTATCACTGTTTTATGCCTTACAGTGGTCATGTGATGTGTTTTATACATTGTCACTGTCATGTACAGTGGTCATATCATGTGTTATACACATTACCACTGTCATGTGCAGTGGTCATGTCATGTGTTCTACACATTACCACTATCATGTGTTTTATATATTACCACTATCATGTGCTTTACACATTATCACTGTCATGTGCCTTACGTGGTCATTCTATGTGTTCTACACATTACCACTGTCATGTGCTTTACACATTATCACTGTCATGTGCCTTACAGTGGTCATTCTATGTGTTCTACACATTACCACTGTCATGTACAGTGGTCATGTCATGTGTTCTACACATTATCACTGTCACGTGCCTTACACATTATAACAGGGATGTGCTTTACACATTATTACTCTCATGTGCTTTACACATTACCACTGTCATGTGTGTTGCAGTGGTTAATACCATGTGTTTGCAAAGGCCACTCCCTCATGTTTCACATTGATCAATGTCACATGTTTTCAATTTTACTTGACTATCGCTAATACACAACAATAGTCAGACAACAGTAACGCTATAACATTCCAAAGTCCTCCATATAACAGATTGTTTTAATGTGATGAAATAAGCGTATCCATGTGAAACAAATTATACCCATTCCCGCAAAACTTGAAGGTTTAAACATGGTAAATGTTGACGAGAAAGTGTTCTTGATAATAATGTAAATCTGTGTATGAACGTTCAACCTATAAAAGTGTACATTAATGATAATAATAAAAATCTGTGTACGAACGTTTAACCTATAAAAGTGTAGATTAATGATAATAATAAAAATTTGTGTACGAACGTTCAACCTATACAAGTGTAGTTTAATGATAATAATGGAAATCAATGTACGAACGTTCAACCTATAAAAGTGTAGTTTAATGATAATAATGAAAATCAGTGTACGAACGTTCAACCTATAAAAGTGTAGTTTAATGATAATAATAAAAATCTGTGTACGAACGTTCAACCTATAAAAGTGTAGTTTAATGATAATAATAAAAATCTGTGTACGAACGTTCAACCTATAAAAGTGTAGTTTGCCTCGAAATATTTTCATTTTACCATAATTATTTAATTGTTATTTCGTCTCCCGGTGGCTCAGCGGTAAGTCTGAGGACTAACAACACTGAAAATTGGGTTTCGATACTTGCGTTGGGCATAAATAGTTCATTGTGTAGCTTTATGCTTAATAAAAAATATTTAGTTTTCGGTTTATATAATACTTCCATTCCTTTTAGTCAGCATTACCGATGAAAATCTGTACCTACTTTTTCATTTTTGTATAAATACTACAACAGTCATCCCACAAACATTTCTTAACATTTACTTAATCTTGTGTTTCTTTCAATTCCTATCGACATGATTTATTCCGATAACAATATTTCCTAACGGCCAAAGCGTAGTTAGCGTATTCTGATAATTATAGTTCCTAACGGCCAAAGCGTAGTTAGCGTATTCTGATAATCATAGTTCCTAAGGGCCAAAGCGTAGTTAGCGTATTCTGATAATCATAGTTCCTAAGGGCCAAAGCGTAGTTAGCGTATTCTGATAATTATAGTTCCTAACGGCCAAAGCGTAGTTAGCGTATTCTGATAATTATAGCTCCTAACGACCAAAGCGTAATTAGCGTATTCTGATAATTATAGTTCCTAAGGGCCAAAGCGTAGCTAGCGTATTCTGATAATTATAGTTCCTAAGGGCCAAAGCATACTTAGTGTATCGGAAAGGATTTAAAAAATTTCTAGACTGGGTTGTATAATTACATGTTTAAGGAAATCAAAACTTTGAAATTTCAAATTATTCTTGCTTTTCTGCTAGTATAACTTTTTTGTTCTTAGAAGAAATTTGGCATTATGTTTTTCACAGTTATGAGTTGTTGATAGTGTGTTTTTCACAGTTACGAGTTGTAGTGCCAAAGGATTCAATTTCTTGATTAACAGTTTCGAAATTGTACTAGTACTTCACCTTCCTTTGATAGTTGTAACTCTTAGTTCCAATCGTTCAAGGATTTCGTTTTGCTTTTTTTTCAATCAATTCTGTCACTATTTGGTCTGTATGTTCCTTTGTTATAGACTCCATGCAGCTGATTTTGTTGAAATCTTTCGGATCGTCTTACACTTCTTCATCATGATGAAACGTTATCCGATTCGCAATTTGCAACTATCTAGTAAAGGAAGCTTTCAGCTGTCCATTAACCTCTCCGATTTCAGCTTTGTTAGCCATCTCAGTAAGCTATATCTTTTAAAACATGTATTATTAAAATTTCTGCCTTGAAATCCTTGTCGCTCTTGTCCAATACAGCAATATTTTTGACCTTTTCGACCCCGGTACGTGTTCCCCGTTTTATCTAAGTTATTTTGAACATATCTAATTCTTTTGTTTCTTTTTTGGTTTTCTTTTAAATCTTTTCTTCAGGCCTCATAGAAAGACGAAATAATTGATTCTACTGGTATAACTGGTATTTTATTTTTCATAGATTCTTACAGACTTAGTATATAAGAATATCTCTGTTTCTATATAGGACTGCTCTATCATATCTTTGGACAAAATTGGACCATTGTTCTAGTTGAAAAAAAGTTTCCTTTAAAAAACCGTTCGATGATTACATCTCAATCTGTTCGTTCAAAAAAAAAATTACATAGATCAAAAATAATACGCAGCGGTTAATGCACTTTTGTGTTTAAATCTTTCTATTCTCCTCGATTAAGGAAACTGAAACAAAACAAAATCATTTTCTATTTCGCGTTCGCAAAAAAAATTGAAATTCTATTAAGTGGAGCTGTAAAAGAGTAGCATTTTTCTAACACCAATCATTCCAGAAAACGCGGTTATTTCGATATTTATTCGATAAACATCCGGTAGAGGTAGTAAAAGTGCTTGGAATCCTTTAGTTTTTCTTTCCATCTGCAAGTCTATGCTATTTTTTCCACTTTATCTTGTAAATAATTGTATAGTTTTTCTTCAGTAGTTTCTAACATGAAAAATAAAGCTTTATTAATTCCTTTGAAGTCCAGTGCACTCATTAAAATTTCGAATTAAGCCTCAAGTTTAAAATTTTTTGAGGTTCTTTGTTGTTAAATTTTGTATTTTTGGAATGAATTCGTGTTCTGGTGGTGATGGCTCTACCATAAAAGTGGTCATCATCTCTCCTTAAATAGCTATGTCTTTGGTTGCTTGTATTACATATTAATTAACGTTTTCTATCACAAAAGTCTAGGAAATACTTTATGGTTCTATATTTCTTCTACCAACGACCTCTCACACCAAACATGCTCGCCCTTTCAGCCGTGGGGGCGTTATGATGTGACGGTCAATCCCACTATTCGTTGGTAAAAGAGTGGCCCAAGAGTTGGCGGTGGGTGGTGATGACTAGCTGCCTTCCCTCTAGTCTTACACTGCTAAATTAGGGACTGCTATCGCAGATACCCCTCGTGTAGCTTTGCGCGAAATTCAAAAACAAAAAACAAACAAACCAACGACCTCAACTCAGTTTTGTGTATAATGTTTATAGGGGAAAAATTAACATCTTAAAAGATAAACTAGAAGAGTAATTCATTGATAAGGAAACCTAAAAAAATAAACTTATTCAGTCTAATGAATATTAGCATCTTTCAAATGAATAAAAATCACCAACACGTGGACGGATACAAATTAGAGCAAAATAAAAGTAAAACAAACAAACAAAAAAAAGAATGGCGAAGCCAATGTTTAAATATTTGTAATTAGTGTTACAAACACGGCAAAAGCATGATAACGGAATTGGAATTTTCATTTAGAGTGTAACTTATGCGTAGGTCAGAGTCTCTAAGATTCAGGCATAATCATTTTTAATTTTGAACTAGTACCAGGATGAAGACAGCAAACCAGAAACACCCACTGTTACAAGGCCCTTTGAAGCAAACAACGGGATTGGTTCTTACCGTTACATGTGCACCCACAGTTGAAAATGTGGAGGGTACTCAACAGCATAACGTCTCGAACCTCGAACCCTTTGATTCGAAGTCCAATATGCTAACCATTAGGCCACGCCTGGCGAATAAGCCTAGATGTAAAGAAAACAAAAAACATCTACGAAGATGAGATAATAAACTACTATTTTTGGTTTGTTTGTTTCGTTTCAGGTTTTTCACGCAAAGCTACTCAAAGGGCTCTCTATGCACAGCTGTCCCTAATTTTGGAATAGTAGACTGGAAGAAATACAACTAGTAAAGAGTACCCACCGCCGCCTCTTGGGCTACTCTTGTCTGAACTAATCGTGGTAGTTCGCAGTCGCTCTTACAGTGCAACTATAGCCCCAAAGTACGGAGCTACGAACATTGAACCATTTTGTTAAGAGCCCATGCATACTAACTACTATGCCAAAGCCGATCCTAATTCATTTGATTATATCATTGCGCGACTTGATTTTCTTCAGCCTAAACGTCATGACTTCGAACATAAAGTAGTTCGAGGAATTCCAATATCAACTATTTTTCTTTACTATTTACATATATACAAATTTATTTGTAACATTACCGAAATACTTTTCTCTACCTTTCGTCATGTTTAAGAGCTTAACACGGATAGACAATCCATACGTGAATTATACAGTCTTTAATAAGAAAAATGGTCTTGATTTGTTGAATCCTTACGCTTGCATGCGATATTCCTGTATACTCAAGGATTATGTTTACTACACAATAAGGTTTAAAAAGTAATATTTCCCGTTACTCACACATATTATATATATATATTAGTTACCTAATTTCTGGGAGACAAGACACTTTTCATTGCAACTACCCGTTTTATTTTTTCTCCAACTAGCAAGAACACCCAGCGCCAAATTTGTACGAATAGTGGGATTTGACTGTGACTATTATAACGCACCCTGGACCTCATAGAGCTGACCGCATTTTTCCTTCCCAGAACAGAACTCGAGCCATGGACCCTCAGATCCAACGTCTGGCACGCTAATCACAGGACCAGCCACGCCCTCTAAAATATCCGAAGTATAAACAAAATATATAAGAAATAAACAGTTTAAAAATTGATAAACGAAAGAGTTAGTTTGTAATAGAATACTTCCATACACAGCAAAATCGCTCAACACTTTTTTGTTTTGTTTAGTCAAATCAAACTTTGTTGTTAAGCGCAAAGCTACATACACACTGGATTATCTGTTTTCTGCATACCGCGGGTATCGAAACTCGACTTTTAGCGTTATGAGTCGTCAGATTTACCACTGAGACACCGTAAGGGTGGGGGATATAAATCAAACTCGACTTTTAGCGTTATGAGTCGTCAGATTTACCACTGAGACACCGTAAGGGTGGGGGATATAAATCAAACTAATTAAGTGAAAAATGGGTAACTTGAAAATATTCCTTAATTTCCTTCCTCCCACCCTCTCCCATGAATGGATAGAAACAGTTCTAAAACCTTCATTTTTTATAAACACTTACTTGTATGGTGTAAAACTTACTCAAACGAAGATTCCTGACGTTCTGTTTCTTCTTCTACAGCGTGAGAGTTATACAGTTTTATTTGGATTATCTGCGAAACAGAAGCAGCCACATTGAGCTTTCAGGTTGATTGGTTAGGTCTTCCCACGTGACTCACTGTTTACGCTTGAGTGTTCTTCAACATTATTATTAAGTCCTCCCTAAGCAATTAGAAAGACTTATTGTTTTCATCTTTTCCTTGGCTACTATTATTGTTCTCTCTAACGTACTGGCGTTGTGGTAGTTTCGTATGTGGAGTGACGCCAAACCCCACTGCATGATACACACACAGTCTATATAACCCTGAAGGTACCCAACCCTCTCACCGGGGATCACTCTTTCTCAAAATATAAATAAATGATAAAAATACAATACATAGATATAGTACACACTACATAAAAAACAAAAAAAAACGTTGTACGTATTTGTGGTTACGTTTCTATTTTGTTGTTTTTTGTACATTTAATGTATAGTTCAAGATGACAAACGTTTCATGAAATAATAAATATCATACTTTACTGAGATGGGAATTTAAATCGTTAAGGTAGAGTTTTATCATTTCGGAACTTTTGGATCTCTGCCCAATGAACTTGAGATCACCTTTATTGTTGCTTTCATCTTCCAACTCCACACATTTGTTTCTGTTGTATGTCTTAGAATATAACTTATGAATAAAAGCTAACTTTAAATGATAAGCCTATTAATCAAGTTGTGTCTGGACACTGTAGTAAGAACCTCCAAACATAAAAAAGTGTTAGGTACTTAATCTTCTTAAAATCTATTATGTAGTATTCAAATAGGGCGAGAATACTGTAAAACGTTGATGTACTTGGATTTTCTGTGTGAACAATGGAGTGAAATACTAAAATCCTCATCTTAAGTTATTTCAAAGCGGCATGTTTTTGTCTATAGTGTGTTACTCGAAATCTGTATGCGTTCAGTGGAGTGAATACCAAAACCTTTCAACATAAGTTATATCAAAGTAACATGTCTTTTCTCTATATTGTTGTATCCGAAATTTGTATGCGTTCAGTGGAGTGAATACCAAAAACCTTCCAACATAAGTTATATCAAAGTAACATGTCTTTTCTCTATATTGTTGTATCCGAAATTTGTATACGTACAGTGGAGTGAATACCAAAAACCTTCCAACATAAGTTATATCAAAGTAACATGTCTTTTCTCTATATTGTTGTATCCGAAATTTGTACGCGTTCAGTGGAGTGAATACCAAAAACCTTCCAACATAAGTTATTTTTAAGTAGTATGTCTTTTCTTCATGACAGTGAAGCCCCAGCCCAGGGCTTTGTACCAAGTATTTCCATCTATTCTCCGTTATTTATAAACTTCAGAAACGTATATACATTGTGGGGGCAGGAATTTTAACTGATACCAGCAAGACGTCCCAATGATGAATAACTGCACATTATTTTCAACTGAGGTTATCTTGAATATTACGAGTCTTAAAGTTTCACTGTTTACACACACATAAATAGATATTTAGAAAGACGAATAGACAGAAACAATTCATAGCTTTACAATAATAGGTGTTCTAGTTTCAAAGAAGAGATACCTTTCCCGGGAGAAGGATAGTAAATCCCCCTTATATTTATCACTAACATAAAAGTAACGTCTCGGTACTTGTTTTAACCAGAGGATATAGCAGTAAAATGCGAAACACTAACATAACAATCAAGAGCGCCTGCAGAAAAAAACTAGTGGGGGGGTCAAGTAACTCAAGTTTGAAAAAAATATGAAATCGAAATACAAATACTTTATGCTTTTCCAATAATACAGAAGATTAATTTTACATATCTCGTATTTTTTTCTTTTTGGAAAATCCAGGGGGGTTACTTGACCCCCCCCCCCCTGCCCCTTCCCGCGGACGCCCATGATAACAGTACTTGTTTTAACCAACGTTAACACAAAAGCTGCGTCTCAGCGCTTGTTTTATACGGAGGTTATAACGGCCGTCGTTAAATATTACAGCTAAAATATGTTTCAGGTATCATACATACATACATCTGGAAATAGGGAGGTAAATGTCGCACAGACTAAACGTTACGTGTCTAGCATGAGACTTGCAACAATATATACAGACATTGTTTGTGCATGTCAAATATTTCATGACGATGAATGTTTTTTGTTTCTGTTGGTACACTTGTCGAAAGAGGTTTATACTTAGTTGTTCTGGATAGACGTATAGTAATATTGATCGATCGTGGTTAACATTAATTTTATTTAAAAATTGTTTTGGCATATATGTGTTATGTATTACTACGTTGTTATTTGACTGTTAGATATGGGTAACTTAATACGTTATACATGATCAGAAAGCGATATTTTACATTTGATAAGAACTGTTTGATACGTGAAAAGTTTGAAAGTACTGATACGTGAGTAAGAATCGCTTTTATTAGACTGGACATGTATGGTAACTGCTTGTATACGGATAGTAAACGTTATATGTGAATAAATGTGTGTGTCTTTCTTATAGCAACGCCACATCGGGCTATCAGCTGTGTTCACCGAGGGGAATCGAACCCCTAATTTTAGCGTTATATATCCGTAGACTTACAGCTGTCCCTGCGGGGGACATGTGTAATAAATACTGTTGTATAAATGGTAAATGTTAACAAGTGAGTGGCGAGAGCTGTTACGTGAATGATAAATGTATGTACACGTGTAGCAAAAACTAACTGTTGTTATACGAATGGCAATGTTAATACATGTGTGGTAATTACTGTTATGTGAATGGCAAACTTTTGTACACGTGTAGTAACTGTTGTTATACGAATGGCAATGTTGACACATGTGTGGTAATTACTGTTATGTGAATGGCAAACTTTTGTACACGTGTAGTAACTGTTGTTATACGAATGGCAATGTTGACACATGTGTGGTAATTACTGTTATGTGAATGGCAAACTTTTGTACACGTGTAGCAACTGTTGTTATATGAACGATAAATATTGATTACTAAGAGAGATACTGGTTGTTATATTAATGGGAAATGTTGATACCGAAGTGATGTTGTTATATGGATGGTCAATTTTGGTAATATGTGTGGTAATTGCTGTTATGTGAGTGATAACTATTGATACATGCGTAATAGATGCTATGTGAATGGTAAATGTTAATACTTGAGTGATACATGTTGTTATATAAACGGTAAGTGTTCACACACGAGTGATAGGCGTTGATATACGAATGGTAAATGTTGATACATGTGTGGTAAATAGAATACATAAAGAGATCAACCAATCAGTAGAGAAAGGTTAACCCTAGATTTACCGGTGGTGTTCACCATCGACTTTTTTAAAGAAATTTGTCAAAACTTTTTATGTGCTAAATTGATCGTGAATCAGTGTATTTGTTGGTTACTGAATCTGATAGAAAAAAACGAACAAAGTATCACCAATATTACAATTAATCCCACAAATTACTGCTGGGATCCCTTGCATACCTTACACAGAAAATGAGTTGTACGTTCATTTTGTTTGAGCCAGTTCTTTGCATCAAGTGTTGTTTCGAACAAAAAACATAAACATTATTCAATGGTGATAGGTATGAAAAACAAGCTCGGTAATCTTAGGGTTAAATGTGATGAAAAACATAAAAATTATTCAATAGTGATAGGTATGAAAAACAAGCTCGGTAATTTTAGGGTTAAATGTGATGAAAAACATAAAATTATTCAATAGTGATAGGTATGAAAAACAAGCTCGGTAATTTGAAGGCTAAATGTGATGTAAAAACATAACAATTATTCAATAGTGATAGGTATGAAAAAGAAGTTCGGTAATTTGAAGGCTAAATTAAAAAAAAAGATAAAAATTATTCAATAGTGATAGGTATGAAAAACAAGCTCGGTAATTTTAGGGTTAAATGTGATGAAAAACATAAAATTATGCAATAGTGATAGGTATGAAAAACAAGCTCGGTAATTTGAAGGCTAAATTAAAAAAAAAGATAAAAATTATTAAATAATGATAGGTATGAAAAACAAGCTCGGTAATTTGAGGGCTAAATAAAAAAAAATACTTGTAGACATACTACAAATGGATAACTCTGGCAATACTGGAGATACAGTTGTTGTGCAAAGTGCAATATTCTAAACAGTAGTGTAGGAAGGAGTTTCAAAGTGTGAATGCTTGACTAGACACGCAGATTTTACAATGTGAGATTTAAAGTATAATGAGTTGCTAAAAGCAGCTCAATCTAGGGAGGCCGGGGGCATGCTCCCCAACCCCCAGAAAACTAATATAATTTACAGTTGCTATATAAGTCAATTATGTAAAAGTGGGGGGTGCTACACACTTCCGGTTCCGACGCATTTACTGAAAAGTTGTTTTAAGTAAATGAATTTGATGTTTTGGAGATCAAACATTAAAACAATCATCAAGGAAACAAAGATCTGGCAAAGCGGAAGATTATTTGTTTTAAATTTTTGTTCAAAGCCACACAATGGACTATAAGCGCATAGCCATCCCAAATTTTGAAGTTATACGCTACGGGGAAAGTAATTAGCCAACAGCACCCGCCGCCAACTGTTGGACTATTCTTGTATGATCGAACAGCAGGATTTCAGGGGTAGAAAATAAACTTTCGCATGGCAGCAACGTTTTGCTACCAGATTTGAAAGCAGGCAGGAAATAAGAATATGTGGCAACAAAGTGTAAAATACCAGAACTTATATGGCATATTAATGTATAAATAGTTACAATTGATTATTGTAATCGTCTGTGATTCACCTTAACTTTAAAAATTTATTAATGTTTTAATTTCATTTAAAACATGGGAAAACATAAGATCGACTACTAGTATGCGTCTCAGACACAGGTTAATAAACTTTATTACATTCTCAAGAATAGTTTGCTTAGATCGTTATATTTAATTGTGTCTTCTTTATTCTTTTATTTCTCAGCGGATTGACTTGAGACTTGTCAGGGTTATGTCTTGGTCCAATACGTCTTGATACCTGTTGTTTTTTTGTTTTTTTTTGCCTTCTTAAGGATTTTATGGTGTCAAATGTCAAACAACTAAAAAATGTATATTTCGGGCTCCTGTGCGGTCATATTTACAGCAATCAAGATAAAAATTGGCATAAGTACAAATTCTTATGTGCCCAACATATTGATATACAAAAAAAGGGGATTTCACCATTTTAAGCCTTTTTAGATACATTTCTACAAGTCCTATACGTTGAAAATTCAGAATGTTCGATTTTCCCGTTTATAGAAATTATAAGGGGATCAAGATGCTACATAAAGCATAAGTTTAGGGTTTTTTTGACAATTACTCCGCCGCATTTCGGCCAATTAAGATAGGATTTGGTACAAAAATACTTTATTACAGGTCTCATACAGATACATAGAAAAATGTGGAATATGCCAATTTTTTGTCATTTTAGGGTCAAAAGGTTAAATAAACC
>NW_013667025.1:172232-189316 GCF_000517525.1 Limulus polyphemus
AAACAATGGGCTATCTGTGCTCTGCCCACCACAAGTATTGAAACCCGATTTCTAGCGTTGTAAGTCCGCAGACATACCGCTGTGCCACTGGGGGGCGCTTATCATTTTGCTTTAACACAAATGGCATTTATATGATTACGTTTAACTGGTTCCTTTAGTTCAAACTGTGATTCAAAACCAGAACTAACACACACACACATTGTCAAACTATATGCAGCGTCACCAAGCCACACTTTGGATTATTGCGTGTTTTAGCATCAAAGAGAACAGTTTATTGCTTCAAATTTACAATAGTTTGACATATCTTCGATACTACTTCTAGAGAGGAAAGATGAGATCGCTTTTACGATATTTTACGAATGAGGAATACCAAAGTTTAAAAACAAAGTCGTTAGAGTTATTTCGCTGTATTTTTTTTTTATTATTTTTTTTTTTAGCAGCCAGCAACGTTTTGGTTTTTTCGCGCCGGGAAAGTTGAATATCGTACGAGCGGAACGTGACAAAGCTGATGCCTGCCTCTAATTTTATATAATCAGTACAAAAATCTAATGCAAGTTTTCTTTTTTAACATTCTAATGAGGAAGCTTACCTTTACATGGGGGAATCTCTTCAGAATGAACACAGCATTTTCCACGGTGTTCTCATAAGTAATGTACTTACAATTGCATGTTTTTTGTTTTGCGGTGGATTTACTATCCTAATTTTGAGGGCTTAAATCTAAGCCACCTCGAATAGACACTCAAGTTAATGCAGTATTCATTATGGATATACATAGCAGCTAGAACTCAAGATAACCGTGAACAAAAGGAACGAGACATGAGGCGATGAATTCTAAAAAAAAAAAAATATGTCCATCAGATATGAAGTTTTGAAACAGCTATTTGTGGGATAATAGATTTATTTCTGTACAACGTTTTGTATATAACAGTGAGATCACGTTTCAATTTTAGAGACGAAACGTTGTACAGAAATAGATCTGTTCTCCCACAGATAGCTTTTTTCAAAACTTCATATCATTTGTAAGTTAAGTGGGTACCTCTTAAAAAGCAAATGTCCATAATGTATAATTTACACAGGCAGCAAAACTTTGCAGCCACTAGCGAGAGACAGACATCAAAATTGCTCAAAATCGAGAAGAAATAGCTGACTTTGCAAATAATAAATTTGAACGCTGAATTTGACCGTCATTCATATAGCGAGCGCACCCACAGCCCCAAAGTGCGGAGCGTGTTTTTGCAGCAACAGGGCACGCTAACCAATGGAAGAATAAAATGTTGAAAATGGAAGTACCGTAAGGCATCAAAAGATTCAGAAAAAACTGGTATTTCCAATTTAATAATTCTAAAACCATTATGCTACGAGCATATAGTTTTGCATTCATTCAAATACAAGCACTTTTCTTAGATCTTCAACCTTAAATAACGTCCGGCTTCATCTTGAACAGAGAAAACTATCTATATCTGATGTTTAATAACGCATGCTCAGATATATATATATATACAGCGTGCATTTATTAATCATCATTAAGCACCAACTTTGCCGTGTTAAATTCTAACTAACTTGAATAGTATATTTATGTGAGCTTGAAAGACGTCTTCCAAACCTCAATACAGCGTTTCCAGCATTGATGAAAAATTTCCGTCACACAAGACAAACGAGTTATTTTAGCCAATCAGAAACTGTAATTATACATTCACACTAGACAGGAAATACGTAACTTTTAACTCACACATTTTAATCCTCATTTCAAATAACTCGGAACTAAAATCGCTGCAGAACTTTTGTAAAGGCGCCACAAAGCGGATGGGTGGCCAAAACCACAGCCATTTACTACACTTCTATCGCTTTTTCTCTCAATCTAAGTATCAGCGGATGACAGTAAAGGGTTAGGTTTTAGTTACTGTCCGTTCTCAGAAAGAAATCTATAGTTTGCTGAGAGAAATTGCGAATCTAATTTTGAAGACATTCTTACATCTATCGTACATTCTGGAACTTACTTTTCTACTTTTTAATTTTCCGACCCACTAGATCTTTTGTCCCTGTGGAGTATGCACGTCTATAAATTGCCATTGGACTTTTGAAGAAGTATGTCTTTTTTTTTTTAGATAAAACTTTCTGTTAGATTACACATTGAACAGAAAGTGTAACTACAACATTGCACTTACTACATAATTTAGTATGTACGTGTGTGTGTGTTTGTATACGCATATAAACTCAGAACATTCGTGTTTATTGGGCAAAAGAGCGTTAAGTACAGATTTTTAAGTTTTGAGTCAGATTAAAGTTTATCGACACTGAAATCAATCTTTCTACTTTATACAATTTTCTTTTTTTTTTGGCTATTTTTTTACTATTTTAACCATCTAGTTGATATATCAAATGAAAAGTATTTGCTAATTCATGTATTAAGACGTATATATTATATATATATATATACAGTAGTAATTAACATACAAGATATGAACTTATCATCATGTGTAATGGACGAAAGTTATCAGCACCACAAAAGAAAAAAAAAAATGTGAAAATATAAAAACTTAAAACGTTATCCAGATATGCTTTATTTTTATTTCTGTATAGTTTGACTTTGTGCGTATCTGTGTAACAATTACGATTTGATAAATATATATATATATACACATACAAAGTCACACACATAAATAATTGGATATTACGTACATATCTATTATTCATGTAATAATTCTCTAGCGCATGCGTATATAATTGAAGTTTTTTTTTATATAATATGTGTTCTCATGTTAAAAGTACTATATATGTTCCTATCAAAATAAATAAGAACATGTAATGCAACCTTTATCTGGTTATATTCGAGTAAAAAGTTATTTGTCGAAGTTTATCCTTCAATAACACATAACGTTAACAAAAAAAAATGTCTGTAATAGTACTCTCTCTCACTGATATACGGTATAAAACTAGTAAAACCCCAGTACTCAATTGTTATTACTATAATGAAACTAGGCTTAGGCGCAATTGGTTCTAAGTGAAAATGTTATTACTATAATGCAACTAGGCTTAGGCGCAATTGGTTCTAAGTGAAAACACTTAATTGTTATTACTATAATGAAACTAGGCTTAGGCGCAATCGGTTCTAAGTGAAAACAATATTTGATACAAAACAAACAAACAGTCTTACAAAACATTTCATTACTCATATAGGATATTAGAAGTATATCTCCGGAGAACTTAGACGATTTAAGGAAGTTAACGATTTGCACTGAAATGGGTTTGTCATCTTATAACTAACTCATATATATATATATATTGCATACGTGGCGCTCTACCAAATCCCTAAGGTTATTATATTTTCGGGTAAAATAACGTATTTACTCTGCTGATACTGTTACGGAAAGAGTTCTATCAATTTAGAGTATATTTTTAGTAAATCCTATAATTTCTCTACCTTTATTGTATTTTAGCTTAGCGCGCGCACACACATACACAAGCATACTATTGTGTTTTTAACTTTGAAAAGCACCTTTCGCTATATATATATATATATATATATATATATACAAGTAATAATTTTTTTTTCTAACAAATAAGGATGATATAGGGATGGCGATGCCAAAAAGTACAACGTAGGGATGAACACACAAAAACAGACAAAAATTCATTCATAAGTAGCCGAATATTTCCAATAAAAACTTTTATTTACAACTAAATGTTGAATTCCTTTCACTTGCACGAATTGATATTTAAATAAGAACATTTAAACTGAATACTGCTATAAAGGGTTACAATGACTAATTCCCATAAGCTTGTAACATTGACTTAGTGGCTACTTATGTATGGATTTTTGTATGGTTTGTTTCTGTACATTTTGGCATTGACATCCTTACACCATCCTTATTTTTTCAAATTTTCTTTTTTACTGGTTTCCCATCTTTTTTTTTAAAAGAATACCAATGATATTTTATGAAGAATGGTAGTCGCTATGAAAGCAGCAGTTTAGCCTGGAGTGATGAGTTGTCTTGATGGACATCATGTGTTGAAGTTAGTGAAACGCTATACTGCTTCTGCACTCCCCAACTTAAAATACAACATTTTGGTGTGTAAATCATCGCAACAACTTCAAGTATTGGTGAACTAGCCCTTCTGACGTCAGAATCAGGATAATCAGCAGAACATTTGGCTGTTACGCTACTCGCCGGTTCTCTACTTTAACGATGTGTTTTGGCTAAACTGAAGGTCTTAATAGCTTTTGAAAACCTCAAAAATCTTAGTTAGGTATTTATAAAAGTCTCTTAGATTGTTATAAGAGAATTTTGAGACTATGATGAGCTATACATAATAAGCGGCGGCCCTTTTTTCCCGGCCCATCCCTACATACTAAGCACTACGGTTCTATATGATACATACACTAATTCGACCCTCCTGATGATGACAAAAACCTTGTCGAAACGTTGTACATTTGCTGTTATGTTAAACTTATGTTAAAGTTTTTCTTCATTACCCATTCAAGCCGTCCCCAAGCATCATACATACACTAACTTAGGAACAATATCTTAAATCTATTTTTTCCACCAGATTTTGTGTACCGAGATTACGCTAGTGTAACACAGCCAACTGTAATTTAACGCTAACACTATGTTAAATAATCCTTAGAATAGCAGTATCATTCAGCACGTTATTTAAAAGTTTTATATATTTTTTTTAATGTGTTCAAGAAATGTTATAAACTGCACGTATGTATTTCCAGATCTATGACGCATACGTGTACGAAAATGTAACTCTCAAACACGTTACCTTATATTCCTGGTCGATATTTTGATGTAAACAGTCATTAAAAAAAAAAATTAGCGAACTCTGCGAAAGTTTAGTATCAGATTAGTGGTTTAAAATCGATGCACAATTTCTATGCATATATCTTATAGTTCTTACGTAATAAATCTACATATTTATTACGTATCGAACTGACAGGCTTCAATTATCTTGCTCAGTCTTTCGTTGAGTTAGGAAGCTATCACAGCTGCCGACTCCCAGGGGAAACGGTACAGTTTTCATCTTTCGTTGAAGTTGATGCATATCTCCCATCTACATAGTAAGTATTGATACTGATGTATAGTGCATAGATTAAATCAATGTGCACCTTTGTCTCTCGTGTTCTCAAATAATGTCATACAGTATTAATTAACAGAAGCGACCAAGAATATGCTTATATGTATTCATGTTATATAACACAGATGAACTTACTATATATATATGTATGTATACGGCAGATATATAATATAAGAATGGCCGTTTAGGAACCTAAAATTCCCTTTGATGGTCGCAGCATGTTATATAACACAGATGAACTTACTATATATATATGTATGTATATATGTATGTATACGGCAGATATAAGATAAGAATGGCCGTTTAGGAACCTAAAATTCCCTTTGATGGTCGCAGCATGTTTCAAAATGTTATCGTGGAATGTGTAGCCGCCTCATGCGGCTGTTATGAACGATGGGTTGACACGCGCGTACGAGCTACAGTAATTTAATTACCTTATGAAATCGATAACTCCTCCATTCAATGTATAAATGAATACTTTTTAGATCAGTGAATCCCTTGCCGAATATTTTTTCTTAACGTACGTATTTTAATTAATAAACAAGAGAGAGAGAGATAATTTTTTCCATCGGTGGCAACGAGCAATGAACAGTTTAAAAATGGTTTCATATTCCGAGGTCTATTAGACACCGAATTAGCAAAATGTCAGCTGTTAGAAAACATCGAGGAATCAAAAAACGTCTTTACCAGAGAATAAAATATGTAAAATTATTTACATTTTAGTCTTCAACTCTTAATCTATAATATAAGTACAATGTTTTACAATTTAGCCGAGGTGTGTCCACTGGGTTTGAGTGGGGGGCAGCTCCCCCCCCCCATCTGAGGCACCAGAATTTAGTCTTTTAACATTTTAAATTCTCTTTACATTCTGACTCCCACTGACACGGAAGTGTTAATTTTTTCGGACAGGCGGAGTAGTCATACTAACTGCAATCAGGTGAGTTTGAAACACCATTAGACTGCCGCGTAGTTTTTCAAAGACACCCTGAGGTAAATTTCGAATATTTTGATGCTCTACCTATGCACAATAACAAAGTTCATAAAGAATGTTTCTTCAGTTATGCCTCCCAGTGGCACAGCGGTACGTCTGCGGACTTACAACGCTAGAATCCGGGTTTCGATACCTGTGGTAGGCAGAGCACAGATAGCCCACTGTGTACCTTTGTGCTTAACTTCAAACAAACTCTGCGGACTTACAACGCTAGAATCCGGGTTTCGATACCTGTGGTAGGCAGAGCACAGATAGCCCATAAAAAACAGAACTTGATATTCAAAGGAATTATATAGGATAGAAAGAAAATGAGTAAAAAGCCATAAGATATGATGAAAAAATATATATATAGAAGGTATAGCCCACTGTGTAGTTTTTGTGATTAATTACAAATAAACAACCTTCTTCATGTTTCTTTTACTCGTTCTTTGAGTAGAATTTTTGATATCGATTAAATATGTTGCAAAATACTTCTCGTTGATGAAAATAAAAACCATAACAGTTTATGTGGTGCAGCTATACAGGGGGAATGAATAATATATATATACATATATATTGCAGTGATAAAAATTAACTCCGTTAAATACACATAACACACAAGAAAATGTCGGATAACAGTTGAAGTTTAATTGGAAAACATTTTACATACATTATACATTAAGAATTGAAGATTAAGTTGGAAAACATTTTACATATTATAAACATTAAGAATTGAAGATTAAATCGGAAAATATTTTACGTATTTCATAAATTTAAGAGTTGAAGATTAAGTGGAAGAACATTTTACGTATTTCACAGATTTAGAAATGAAATCTAAATTAGAAAACATTTTACATATTTTATAGACTGATAGGTGAAGATTTAAGTGCAGTGCCTTTTTGTTTTATTTTTTAGGGGAGTCAATTGTTATTAAATACAAAACACATAGTTTTTAACTTTTAAGGTTTGTTTGTTTGTTTGTTTTGAAGTTAAGCACAAAGGTACACAATGGGCTATCTGTGCTCTTCCCACCACGGGTATCGAAACCCGGA
The DNA here is from genome assembly GCF_000517525.1 of Limulus polyphemus. Taxonomy (NCBI): domain Eukaryota; kingdom Metazoa; phylum Arthropoda; class Merostomata; order Xiphosura; family Limulidae; genus Limulus; species Limulus polyphemus. Next base: position 179,334 of record NW_013667025.1, read on the forward strand.
TTCTAGCGTTGTAAGCCCGCAGAGTTTGTTTGAAGTTAAGCACAAAGGTACACAGTGGGCTATCTGTGCTCTACCCACCACGGGTATCGAAAACCGGTTTCTAGCGCATACCGATAGACATGCCGCTGTGCTACTGGGGGGCATAAGTGAAGAAACACTCTTTATGAACTTTGTTATTGTGTTTAGAGAGAGCATCCTTTGGGTACCTAAAACATTACCACTGTTTTTGATTTTACAGTTTATAAACCTATGAATATTAACATTTCTTATTACAGTTAGCAACGATTCTCACGTGATCAATAAATGCAAAATACAGATTTATTATACGTACGTAAAAAGTAAATACGTGTTTAACTCAAATGAGTCTTAACTGAAATTAGAATTATGTGATAATCTTTTAACTTGCGTAAATCCCGTGTTTTTAATTTGTGTAAATTAGGATAATTTTAGTGTACTAAAAGTAATTACATGATGGCCAATAACACGGGGTACATAATACTGGAATTTTGGCCCAGTAGAAGACGTTACATGACAACTAGTAACATGGGGTACATAATACTGGAGTTCCATCCAAATGAAATGTGTTACATGATAACTGGTAGCATGGGGTACATAATACTGGAGTTCTATCCCATAAAACGGTTACATGACAACTGGTAATATGGGGTACATAATACTGGAGTTCTATCCCAATAAAACGTGTTACGTGATAATTGGTAATATGGGGTACATAATACTGGAGTTCCATTCCAATAAAACGTGTTACATGACAACTGGTAATATGGGGTACATAATACTGGAGTTCCATCCAAATGAAATGTGTTACATGATAACTGGTAATATGGGGTACATAATACTGGAGTTCTATCCCAATAAAACGTGTTACATGACAACTGGTAATATGGGGTACATAATACTGGAGTTCCATTCTAATAAAATGTGTTGCATGACAACTGTAACATGGAGTACATAATACTGGAGTTACAGCCTATTAAAAGGAATTACATGACGACCAGCAATAAAGGATACACAATATTAGAATTTCAGTCCACTAAAAGTAGTCACACGACGACCAGTAACATGGGGTACATGAAACTGGAGTTACAGCCTTTAACAAAAGTGAAACATTGCTCCACATTCTAAGGCATTGGGTGCGTTAAAGGAATGACAGTCGCTCCCACTATTCTATTTGAGTAGCCAGCTCACGAGTTGAACGGCGATGGCTAATGTTGACTAGCTGCCTTCCCTCTATCCTATCACTGCAAAATTGGGGACTGCTAGCGAGAGAACCCTCCAATAGCTTTGGACGAAATTCACCAAACAATAACAACATCTACCCGAACCAGATTTTTCGCTACTAGTACATATGAAATAAACTTCCTAAGTGTGTTTGCCAGTAAAGTTTCTTTTTTAACAAATTAACTGGTAACATAAAAAACTCAGTAAACATAAGTAACAGGACAGCGTTAGAGTAAGCGATTAATTACACTGCTCTGTGTTAGTAACTATCCTAATTTAAATATCTCTGGAAATACGCGTATTTCACTGAAACAGCCCTCCCCCTCCCCTGTAGCTTAGTGGTAAGTTTGAGCTTATAACCTTAAAACTCAAGATTCGATAGTCGCTTTGTGCATAGAGCAGGTAGCTCATTTGTAGTTTTGTTCTTAAAACCAAAACAATACAAGAATTAGGACAATAAGTTGTTTTTAATACAGTACCTATAATACATGAAAACGTTTAGAAAATCTTAAAAATTGCTTAAGTCATTGAACTATTTTATCATAAATATCATTGAAGTGTACTTTCATAAAGAATACAAATTTCAGAAAAACTTCTCAATAAATACATCTCTGTTCGGCGGTAGTGACACAAGTTGCAACAAAATACATGCATTAGAGATCACAGTCACAGCCCATGATTATCAATATAAAGTACGATTTATCACTAAGCACAGTAGTGCTTAATATGTAGGGATGGGCTGGAAAAAAATGGTCGTCGTATATTATGTATTGCTCATCATAGAGTCACATCTCTATTACAGCAATCTAACTTAGGTTTTCGATGTTGTCAAAACTACTGAACCTTCAGTTTGGCAAAAAAACATCGTTAAAGTAGAGAACCGGCGAGTAGCGTAACAGTCAAAAGTTCTGCTGATTATTGTGATTCTGGCGTCAGAAGGGCTAGTTCACCAATGTTGAAGTTGTTGCGATGATTTACACACCAAAATGTTGTATTTTAAGTTGGGGAGTGCAGAAGCATTATAGCGTTTCACTAACTTCATCACGCCAGACTAAAACTGCTGCCTTCATAGCAACTGCCATTCATTATAAAAAGAGGGGAAACAATTAAAAAAATGAAAAAATAACGATGATGTATGGACGGAAATGCCAAAAATTACAGAAACAAGGTAGAGATGAATACACAAACCACACAAAAATCCATACATAAGTAGCCACTGACTCAATGTTACAAACAAGCTTATGGGAATTAGCCATTGTAAGACTTCATAGCAATATTCAGTTTAAGTGCTATTATTCGTACCTGAAATCATGTAAATGAAAGGAATTCAACATTTAGTTGTAAATAAAAATCTTTGTTTGAAAGATTTGACTACTTATATAGGAATTTTGTATGGTTTTGTATGTTCATCCCTACCGTGTTTCTATACTTTTTAGCATTGCCATCCCTACATCATCCTTATTTTTTCGATTTTTTTATTACTTGTGGAGTTATTTGGTAACTGAACACATACTATACAGAAGTGATTATAAAAACTGTTACATCTTTGGAAATTCGGACTCTTCACTGAACAGATGATAAAAAATTTGAAAGTTAAAAACAACCAATATCTGGTGATGTGGGTGTATATCTGGCTGGGAACCGGATTTGGTGTCTTGAATCTTATTTCATTTTTATAACAACAAAGAAAGCTGAAACCTTAACTCTTGAAAAAATCGGGATAAAAGGGGGAAAAAAAACGAATCTCGAAAGCTTGATAGCATGTTTAGGGTTTTGGATCAGTCACTCTCACTTCAGGTTCACATCTTTACAAAATCCAAGTGATAACAGCCCCAAGTTATTTCACTTGATGATCAAAGATTATACACATTGTTCATGACCCTTTAACTCAATCGAACGTGACCTAGTTGTTAGTATTATTTAATTTCTATAGTGCATATTTTAATATTAGTAATAAACGACCTTATAACACCAAATTTGTTATTTATCTTTAAATGGACACTAAATGTTTGGCTTTACAGATTCTTCAAGAACGTTCCACTAACACAAACCGTAACTAAAGGTAGAATATTGAAGCTTTGCACTGTCAGTTGCGTCTGTATTTTAGTGGAACGCTCCCGAAGAAGCTGTAAAACTGATGAGTGCTGTTGACTAAAAATAAATCCACATTGATAGCGAATAGCGTAATCAATCCTTAAGCGTCAAATGTGGCATGCTATTTTAATCACCTATCTCCGTAATAAGTACAATCTTAGATTACATAATAAAGCAATCATATTAGAATATATGACTATACATAACAACCAGGCGCCAGATTTGAACAAGAAAATGGACAAACGTCAGAGGGGGTCAGGGGAATATACTTTTAAGTTGATAATAGCGAATAAACTTAAAGATATTTAACTGTATTGAAGTGTTGATTACATTTTCCCAACATTATTGGTTCTTTTTTTTATTATTAATTTTAATCACCCGATTTCAAAATTTTTAGCCGCGGCATAGTGGCTCATAGAATGTCTCTGAGTTTTTCAAGTACAAACTTTTAGTTCATAACTCCGTCATCTCTTGACCGATTTCAGATTTAATTACAGTTTTGTACTGAGTAGGTCAAACCCTTTCGTTGTAAATCCGCAGACATACCGCTATGTCACTGGGGGGGGGGGGGGCTAAATTACTCTAATCCCACCTAGAAGAATTTCAATTTGAGAGTGGACTGGTAGAAATTCTTATGAAATCGAAATCGGGTATATGCGAGCCCCACACTTGGTATTGTTGGCTCACAAAAATATAGCTAATAAAAAAGGGGGAAAGAAGTATTCGAATTGATACCTTTGAGATTAAATATTCTGTCGGACCAGGTTATCATATCGGACTGTGGATCTGATGATCCGTTGGCCACTTATCTTTGCCGAAAAAAATCGCGATCCTTACTTTGGGCTATGGGTGCGTTATGAGAGTGACAGTCAAATTCCAATATTTGATCAGAGTAGCTCAAAAGTTGACGATGGATGCTGTTGTCTAGTTGCTTTCCCTCTATTCTATCAGTTCAAAATTAGGGACGGTTAGCGCACACAACCATCGTGCAGCTTTGCTCGAATATTCGAAACAAAAAATCGAAATATCGAAATATTCTATCACATTGTACTACGCACAAATGAAACTTCATTTTGCAGCTATTTTGACAATGTTGCAGTTGTTCTAATTTCTTAGCGGCAAGTTGGTCAAATTTAACCACTTCCTGTTTTGAGAAATATGAACATTAACCACCGTGCTAGTTTTGTACAGTTACAAGCTCTAGAAACAGTAGATCAAATTCAAACACAGAACTGTATCATCGACAATATAAATAAAATTGAGTTTCCATTAAATATAATGTACTCTTCAAAGTATGCTCCCTACTACCTCTCTTAGCCCATTAAATAGAATGTACTCTTCACAGTACGATCCTTCTGCCTTCTCTTACACCATTAAGTATAATGTACTCTTCACTGTACGATCCTTCCGCCTTCTCTTACACCATTAAGTATAATTTACTCTTCGAAGTATGCTCCTTACACCTTTTAATATAATGTACTCTTCACAGTACGATCATTCCGCCTTCTCTTACACTATTAAGTATAATGCACTCTTCAAAGTGTGCTCCTTACAACCTCTCGTACTCCATTAAATATAATGTACTCTTCACAGTACGATTCCTACGCCTTCTCTTACCCCATTAAGTCGCTGTTCTGTATGCATGAGAATTTTGTAACTATCCTCAGAAAGATGTAACCAAGACAACATAGACGTTTACCTCGCCTTGTATTTCAAATACTTTAAGAATTTCTATATTTTAATGAACTGATATTTACTCTTTTACATATATAGCTTACTAAATGCATCATTCCTAACATCCTGAGAAATTGTGATACGAAAGTGCATACATTTATACTGAATAACAAAAGCCATCATATGATTATGAGAAATTAGTAACTTTCTTTACAAAGAAGCTACTTTAACTATATCCATGTGATTAACTGAGGTACTTAAACCTTTTAATATAAGGTTAACTGATGGCATCATTCCAAACCAGGAAAGGAAGCTTACCCTTTTTGTCATGAAGTACTTAAACTTTTTTAATATAAGGTTAACTAATGACATCATTCCAAACCATGACAGGAATTTTATACTTTTTGTAATGAAGTTATTTTAAATCCTTTGTATATAAAGTAATTGATGGCATCATTCCAAACATTCCAAGAATTATAATGACATTTTTTTTGTTATTTTCCTGCTTTGTATACAGAGGATAACTGATGGCACTATTCCAAACATTCTAGGAATTATACTGACATTTTCTAATGAAGTTATTTTGCTGCTTTGTACACAAAGAGTAACTGATGGCCCTATTCCAAACATTCCAAGAATTATACTGACATTTTTTTAATTATGTTATTTTACTGCTTTGTATATCAAAGAGTAACTGATGGCCCTATTCCAAACATTCTAAGAATTATACTGAATTTTTTTTTAAATTATGTTAAATTACTGTCTTGTATATAGAGAGTAACTGACAGCATTCCGAAAATTACACTTTACATATTTTCGTGAAATTATTCTAGTCCTTTATACACGGCTGATTGATGATATCACATTAAATGTTAAAGGAATTGTACATTTTTTTGTGAAGCTAATCACCTTCTCAAAGTAACTGAATGCTTTTTTCTTTTAATTCATAATATAAATTGACATCATTCCATGAGTTATAAAGTTTCGGTAGCATGGTAGATGGGTTATTTGTTTGTTGTGTTGAATTTCGTACAAAGCTACCGAAGGGATATCTGAGCTAGCAGTTCTTAGTTAGGAAGTGACAGACTAGAGGGAAGACAGCTAGTCAACAATATTCGTCGCCGACATTGAAGTGACAGACTAGAGGGGAGACAGCTAGTCAACAACATTCGTCGCCAACTCTTTGGATAGTCATTGCCAACGAATAGTGGAATTGTTTGTCATATCATAACGCCCCCACGACTGAAAGGACGAGCATGTTCGGTGATTGAATCGGAACCAGATATCTGCAGACTGCGAGTCCAGCGCCCTAACCAACAGATCTTACCAAACCACATTGGTCAGCCATATAACTAAAGACATTATCCAGAATATCTTAAAAACTTTACCAAATGCATTTTATGAAAATTTTAATATTATACATTCACACTACTTCAATAATTCCAATGATGCTGCAGATTTTATTGCATCCAGTTATTTAAACCCATAACAGGGTTAATTGGATGCATCATTCCACAGATTCCTATAATTTCAAATACTTTCACAATTTTTTATTATTAGTTACATACGGTTAAGAAATACGACAAAAACTTATGCTTACCGTAATCTATACTATCATTATATTTCATATATTGTTCATCACAGACATCACCCTAAATATTTTGAACTTTATATATACATATATCTTTATATAAAATCACATGATACCATCATCCCACAACATTAAAATAATTTCGTGTGAAAAAGGTATTTCAATAATTCATATGTTAGAAGCGGAAAGGATTAACTACAGAAGAATATAGTTAACTAACAGCATCATTCTAAACATTTCGATAATTTTTCAGAGAAATTGTTTTAGTTCTGCAGAGTTTAACTATAGAAGAATATAGTTATCTAACAGCATCATTCTAAAAATTTCGAGGTTTTTCAGAGAAATTGTTTTAGTTCTACAGAGTTTAATTATAGAAGAATATAGTTAATTAATAGCATCATTCTAAACATTTCAAGAATTTTTCAGAGAAATTATTTCAGTTATGCAGAATTTAACTATATAAAAATATAGTTAACTAACAGCATCATTCCAAACATTTCGAGATATTTTCAGAGAAATTATTTCAGTTATGCAGAATTTAACTATAGAAGAATATAGTTAACTAACAGCATCATTCTAAACATTTCGAGATTTTTTCAGAGAAATTATTTTAGTTCTGCAGAGTTTAACTATAGAAGAATATAGTTAACTAACAGCAACATTCTAATCATTTCGAGAGTTTCAGAGAAATTGTTTTAGTTCTGCAGAGTTTAACTATAGAAGAATATAGTTAACTAACAGCATCATTTTTCTTTGAAAAAATCTCGAAATGTTTAGAATGATGCTGTTAGTTAACTATATTCTTCTATAGTTAAACTCTGCAGAACTAAAACAATTTCTCTGAAACTCTCGAAATGATTAGAATGTTGCTGTTAGTTAATTATATTCTTCTATAGTTAAATTCTGCAGAACTAAAATAATTTCTCTGAAAAAATCTCGAAATGTTTAGAATGATGCTGTTAGTTAACTATATTCTTCTATAGTTAAATTCTGCAGAACTAAAACAATTTCTCTGAAAAATTATCGAAATGTTTAGAATGATGCTGTTAGATAACTATATTCTTCTATAGTTAAATTCTGCAGAACTAAAACAATTTCTCTGAAAAATTATCGAAATGTTTAGAATGATGCTGTTAGTTAACTATATTCTTCTATAGTTAAATTCTGCAGAACTAAAACAATTTCTCTGAAAAATTATCGAAATGTTTAGAATGATGCTGTTAGATAACTATATTCTTCTATAGTTAAACTCTGCAGAACTAAAACAATTTCTCTGAAAAATTATCGAAATGTTTAGTTATTTTAGTTATGCAGAGTTTAACTATAGAAGAATATAGTTAATTAACAGCATCATTCTAAACACCGTGTAAGATTTTTTAGTTGTTTTTTTTCTTCAAAAGGTTATTTTAGTCCTTTTATAAAGGCTTTACAAGCGTTTGACTGACAACGTAATTCCTAGAATTTCGTAGACTTTTGTAAAGTTATTTTGGTCTTTTATATAAAGCTATCTGAATGTGCTATTATTATGTTTTTCTATATATATAACTATCTATACGGGTCAAAGTATGAGAATACTACAGATTCTGCTGTTTTAATCCTTTCCATACGGTTGCCTGAAACCGCCACTCTAAATCCCGTAAGAGTTTTAAAGGATTTTATCCACTAGTTTGATGAAGACCTATGTTAAGCAGATTGAAGTTTCCTCTGCTCTGTAAATGAAGTTCGTCATGGCCATCGTAATAAAATACAACCCTTCAACTAAGCCTTAAACAAATATTCAATTTATTTTTAAAGTTCTGTAACCATTCTATATAATAACTGAAAATCAAGTAAGTCCCTCGATCTTCATGTCTTTCATACGCATGTTCACAATTTAAAAGAGCTACTTTATGAACTTCATAGAAAAATATATAAGCAAGAGGACACATGTCAAGAAATTGAAAAACAAAATGTGTTTATACTGCACATAAACTAAATATTATCTATTCATGTGGATGCAAAATTCATCAGATTCAGTATTTTTATTCTATTATAAAAGCATACAACTTCACGAAAGAGCCACAGTCTGTATATTTTACTCAAAGCCATAAATTTTAAAAACAGGGCAGACATATTTTCACATCAGAATACACGTTTTCAAAACACTCCAGCATGTTTTCATATCAGTAATGTAAAATATTTTCATCATAGCTTGTTTTTTTTGTTTTTTTCACAGTTCCAGCAAGTATTCATAAGGTTATTCTATTGCTTATTTATCAAACCAAAAGCCAACAAAAGGTCAGAAGTTTCAAAATGCAATCCAATAAATAGGCCATTTTAAACCACCCAATACACTACTTAAAAATGATTTCAATAGTCATTGTAGTCTATTAATTAAAAAAAAAAACTATAAAGCTACACTGTTGATATAATCCATTATCGGTGAAAGTGCTAGCACTCTCTATGTATGGATGGCACGGACGCCCGGATTAAAGCAATACAAAAGTCATCTGTATTTTCTTCTCTACAGGTCATCAGAAGTTAGATACGAAGAAGTACTTGGCATAGTCGCTCTATCTCCGGTGTATATACCGCTTTTCAGCTATCCAGAGCATCCCAAAGTCGAAAACCGGCAAATAGCCAAAACCGAGATTTCTTATTTTTGTTCATCATCACCTTTCTTCAACAGGCCTAGCGCCTATCTAGCTCTAACAGTAACTATAATTCTATCATCATTTGATATAGCAAAACAGTCTTCACGATCTTTGACTACCTATATTATTATTATTATTTTATGCAAAACTTACAAAGCTTTAGAATACACTCTATAACTTAGTGATCCACGTACGCCATCTTATAAAAAAGTAAACAAAAAAGTATTAGGAAAACAATTTATCGCTAAATAGAAAAAGCTATGTAGGGATGGCTACTGAACTTGAGAAAGGGAACCAAACAAGATAGGGATGGAAGTGGACATATCACATGGTCCGGCTAATGATCAGATAGTAGACTAAGCTGTCTCGACTTAGAGAATAAAATCCCTACATTACTGGCTTCCTCACTGGCAAAACAAATACAATCAGAATCTCCTATCATAAAATGTTAATCTATAGTAAAATAGTTATAAAAGTATTATTCTAAAGTTAACTAAAGGAAAGGTATAATGATGAAAGCTGAGATTCTATTCAAACACCAAGTTTCGATAGACAAAGTGGGGAAGCCAGTAATATAGGAATTTTATTCTCCATGTAAAGTTGAGACAGCTTAATCTGTTATGTGATCATTAGCCGGATCAAGTGATATGTCCACTTCTATCTCTATCTTGTTTAGTTCCTTTTTTCAAGTTCAGTAGCCAGCCCTACATGGTTTTTTTTATTTAGAGACAATTTTTTTCTAATACTTGTAT
>NW_013667025.1:190281-198006 GCF_000517525.1 Limulus polyphemus
ACAAAAACAAAATAAAAACCTAGTGGTCTAAGAAACTACGACTATTCTGAGTAAATATTTATTTAATAAACTGTCCCCCGGTGGGATAGCGGTAAGTCTTCGGACTTACAACGCTAAAATCAGAGATTCGATTCCCCTTGGTGGACACATCAGATAGCCTGATGTGGCTTTGCTACTAAAAAAAAACACACACACACACATTTAATAAACTTTCATTTTCAGTCAGATTAACAGAAACTTGACATTAACAATTAAAATCAGTTAAATTTATTTATTACTTCATTTCCATTAACGTTTAGTAAAGTAACTGCCTTACACACAAACGGTTGTGTTCAACCAGATTACATGACGTCACTTCCAGCTGGTCTCCTAGTCTATTATCTCCCTATATATCGGTAGTACTAAAATGCATCTTTCTCCCCCCCCCCCCTCCGTATTGTATAGGTTCTTCAACTTTCAAGGGTTTGTCTTTTCAACTCACTAAAGACATTTGCCACATTTTTTTTCTCCTGCGGTTCCTGTTATATGTATAAAGATTGAGAGGGAACTCCTTCGTAACTGCATGAAAACCCCAAACAATCTGGTATTTCTATCGTATTCTGTGTCGCGGAATGCATATTTTTATTGTTCTACGTTCAATATAATCTCTGCCACTCGGCTCTTTTCCGGGGATATTCTAAGAATGCATTTTATTTACTGGCCATCTCCACGTGTTTTTACAGTGCACATATCCTTTCCTCCACGTGTTTTTACAGTGCACATATCCTTTCCTGAGCGATGAACACTCAACTGTGACCTTGGATACATCTTACTTGTACCAATTATACATAGTACATTTTACTATCAAGATACTATGTACAATTGGCACATTTTACTATCAAGATACTGTGTAACAATTGGTACATTTGACTATCAAGATACTGTGTAAAATTGGTACATTTGACTATCAAGATACTGTGTAAAATTGGTACATTTGACTATCAAGATACTATGTACAATTGGCACATTTTACTATCAAGATACTATGTATAATTGGCACATTTTACTATCAAGATACTATGTATAATTGGCACATTTTACTATCAAGATACTATGTATAATTGGTATATTTTACTATCAAGACACTATGTAAAATTGGTATATTTTATTATCAAGATACTATGTATAATTGGTACATTTTACTAATTATACATAGTAAAATGTACCAATTATACATAGTATCTTGATAGTAAAATATACCAATTATACATAGTATCTTGATAGTAAAATATACCAATTATACATAGTATCTTGATACGAATATGACATCGTTTTACGAGAACATATAGCCATTTACTTGAACTGAAACTTCAGTTGTTGTTGTTTGTTATTAAGCACAAAGCTACACAAAGGGCTATCTGAGTTCTGCACACCACGGGTATCGAAACCCGGTTTCTAGCGTTGACATAGTCCGCAGACATGTCGCTGTGCCACTGGGGGGCGCTGAATTAGTTTCAAAGAACTAGATGCGTGTGTATTTCTTTTTCTTTGTGATAAAAATTATATAGATGAACGAAATTTTGAGGGAACTTTTAGAACATCAAAGGAAAATAAGAACTTAATTCGGCGCCGACGTTTTAATGAAGTGAATATAAATCAATTTATTTAAACCTTTTGATATTTTGTTGTTATTTGAGTTCGAATGAACTAAAACTGTAATATTTATTATTATTGTATTGATGTAAGGTTCGCGTCTCGTTGCCGCAAAATCGCGCTCTGAATTTTGGGGCTGCGTTTGCGTTAAAAGAGAGATTGTTAAGTTCCACTATTCGATTAGAGTAGCCAAATAGATGGCAATGAGAGCTGTACCAATCAGTACTAGTCAATCAGTTCTAAATTAGGGAGTCTAGCGCAGATAGCTCTTGTGTACTTTTGCACGAATACTCGAAACAAACACAAAAATCCAATACTCACACTGCATTACTGTTTCGTAACATAATTCACGGAAAACATGTTCGATCGCCATTTACGAGAAAACAGTAGTTACAAGTCAAATACCAAGAACAGGGCGCGTTTTCTTTTTCCCTTTTGTTTGTTTCGTTTAATACAAACTACAATAATGGACTATCTGCGCTGTGCCCACCATACATAACCCTGACATTTAGTGTTTTAAGCCCTCAAACTTCCCGCCGAACATATGTTAATAATAAAATTACCTAGTAAAAATACGGTAGATAATATTTAACATTACAAATGAATACGTCTCCAGGTGGCTCAAAGGTAAATTGCAGAAATTATAAAACTATAATGCGAACAAAATGCTGATAACCATTATACAACTTTGCACTTAAACAAGAAAAACGGCAAAGTACACTAGTTACAAAAGTCAAATGATAATGAGATTTTGATTTTTTTTTTCAAAATTTCAAGAAAAAATACAGAAAGACGTTCAATATCGGCGAAACTTGCTTATTACAACTATCACAAGGTAAACAATACCAAGCAAATCGAAATATTCATTTACATCTGACAAAAAACGCAAAATTAACAAAAATAGCTAATATTTGGCTTCACACACACATATATATCAAAGAACAAATAACTTATTAAGACGAACAGACTTAACAAAATGAGTCTTTAGAAGCTGGTAGGTCCTCCTCTATTGTTCCTTCATCCTGAACAAAATTGCTGAATGATCCTGGCTGTGTGAGGACGAGCGCTATCCTGATGATACACGAACTCATTTACGACAGTATCAACGAACAATAAGTAGCAGGGTCTTATCTATGTAATGTCTTGCTGTAAGGAATTCTCCACCCACTACATAGAGGTATGTACACCCCTGCATGCAGACGCCATCTTAGACCATGATTGAGCCATTCCAAAAAAGCATCAAATGGGGACAAATGTTACAGACCGAATATTGCTTTTCTTCACGTTATCTGACCCCCACACGTCGATCATTTGAAGATACACAGAACATTCTGTCATGTGTGAACAGTACAAACCAACGAGCTGTTTGGTGCCTTGGGGTTAGTATCCTGGACCTGAGGCCAGCCTCATGGAGCCTGTTCTTGGCCGTTGATCACGATACATGCACCCCAGTAACTTGCTGAAGGTCGTTCCTGAGGCCCCTAGTTCTGCTGGTGCAGTTTATAAGGGCTAAATTCCAGAGATATCGGTCGTCTACCGCACTCAGGTGTATCCTCCTGTGGCCTAGTATCTGCGCCACAACTACTGACTACAGACTGTGATACTCCCATGACCTGTGTCACCTCAGACTGGGTGCGGCCTTCCTGAAGAAGTGTGACGGCTCTGCAAACTTCAGTTTCAATTAATTGGTTTCTAACAGCTGGCACACTCTTTGCAAAAGTCAATACCAGCAAAAAAAAAAATCCATAAACCTCGCATCATCACAACAGTAAACATCATTCCTAATCAATCAAAACTAACCTTTTGCTTTGCAGAATTTGGGCCATTTCTCATAAAGACCTATTACATAAGAAATCACTGGTGCATAAACTTGCAAACCCTAGACAGGATTAGTGTAATCATCTACAATAAGCATGAAATATTTGTGAAAATTTTATATACTAAAAATTTACAGATTTAAACAAACCTCATTAACCTTCAATTTTTGTGAGTAGAGCAATTCCAAACGTAAATGTTGGGCATAGATCTGCAACTTTTGTATATTATGAAGCGTATAGAAACAATATCTTATATAGCTGATTTTACTAAAATCAATTGCTTTCACTTATGTTTGACTATGAATGATTTGTAAACAATATGTAACACATTTACGCATGATGTTAAAAAGTGTTTTAAATCAAACACCTATATACTCGTGGTTCTAACAATGCTTTATTTGAAACACACTATGACGTGAACGCTGCTTTTTATAATGACGTCATCACACACATATTTGTGATATCAGTATAACTTATTTTTTAATAATATACCAATTCGTGGTGATGTGGCAGCCAGGTATCCATTGCTAAGGGGTTAACTCTTTAGTTCAGATGGTACATCACTAACTCGTTTGACATGTGGAAGGTACCGGATTCAATCCAGGTAGATGCAAAAGTTATATTATCACAATGTTGATATTATATTATAATATACCTAATTTTATTAGGACGAAATATATTATACCACTCTATATATTTATAAAATAAACATACGCATATATTTGTTTGAGGATTTTGTTAGAGGGCTTTGCAATAAAGGCTTAAAATGTAACAGAGAAAGATACAAGTGATTCGACAAACAAACACAACACAATCTTTATAAATATTTTGACACATATGTCTAAAGAACAAGTGAAAAATAAAAATGAATGTGATTGTCGTGTTCAGTTGTTTAAGGTTAAAGGTCAGTCATGGAACCTGTTTTCTGTTTAGTACCTGTATCTTTGTGTAGCTCAGTTCTGCCCAGTGGTTTAAGATCAAAGATTAGTCAAGGAACCTGCTTTCTGTTTAGTACCAGTATTTTTGTGTAGCTCCGTCGTGTCCAGTTGTTTAAGTTATTTACGTTATCCCTAGTTGCATTTGGAGCTACACAAAAATACTGGTACTAAACAGAAAGCAGGTTCCTTGACTGATCTTTGATCTTAAACCACTGGGCAGGACTGAGCTACACAAAGATACAGGTACTAAACAGAAAGCAGGTTCCCTGACTGACCTAGGATTTTAAACCACTGGGCAGAACTGAGCTACACAAAGATACGGGTACTAAACAGAAAGCAGGTTCCCTGACTGACCTTTGATTTTAAACAAATGGGCACGACGGAGCTACACAAAGATACAGGTCCTAAACAGAAAGCAGGTTCCCTGACTGACCTTTAACCTTAAACAACTGAACACGACGGAGTTACACAAAAATACTGGTACTAAACAGAAAACAGGTTCCATGACTGACCTAGGATTTTAAACAACTGGGCACGACGGAGCTACACAAAAATACGGGTACTAAACAGAAAGCAGGTTCCCTGACTGACCTTTGATTTTAAACAACTGAACACGACGGAGTTACACAAAGATACAGGTACTAAACAGAAAGCAGGTTCCCTGACTGACCTTTAACCTTAAAACAACTGAACACGACGGAGCTACACAAAGATACGGATACTAAACAGAAAGCAGGTACCCTGACTGACCTTTAACCTTAAACAACTGAACACGACGGAGCTACACAAAGATACGGGTACTAAACAGAAAGCAGGTTCCCTGACTGACATTTAACCTTAAACAACCGGGCATGACGTAGCTACACAATGATACGGGTACGAAACAGAAAGCAGGTTCCCTGATGACCTTTGATCTCTAGGACATGATTCCTTGAAACCAACAAAATCGACCTGGAAAACGGCTTCACTTACAATAGCAGGGGTAACCACAAGCAAGCACTTAATTCAATTTTTCCACGTGATTGTTGGGTCGGTATGACCTCACAAATCAACTCTGACCCAGCAGATAAATAAGAAAACAGATACTTCGAGATTGAGAACATCTACAGAGGTGACCAGCCCCAGCATCGTATTTGCGAAAGTTCAATAATGGGATTCCCAATTAAAACTAGAACAGTGATTAAACTGAAGAAAAAAAAATCTAATATAAAATAATATTAAAACGTCTTTAACACCGGTGATACGGCGCACCATACAACACATAATATATTGGATCCAACTTCTGTTCTCAGGCCCCTGTTGTTAAAATAAAACAAGCCCACAACTCTGCACATCGATACTACCATCCACTGTCTGCAACTAACTGTGCAAAAGATGTTTAAAAAAGTTGTTTGTTTATTTGTTTGATGAATTTCGCGCAAAGCTACTCAAGGGCTAGCCTTCCTTAATTTTGAAATGACAGACTAGAGGGGAAGCAGTTAGTTGACATCACACACCGCCAACTCTTGGGCTACTCTTTACCAACGAATAGTGGGATTGACTGTCACATTATAACGCTTCCACGGCTGAAAGAACGAGCATGTTCGGTGACGTGTTCCTATTTCGCGACCCGCAGATTGTGAATCGAGCGCCCTAAACATCAGGTCATTTAAAGAAGTTGAGGAAATAATATTAAAAGCAGATCTTTCTTTATGCATATATGCATATACAAAAAATGTTACGAAGATATGAATGATTTTTCCTTACATGTTGAAATCAGGATAACTCTCAAATACACCCTATAAATACACATGTACATTCTTTTGGGTGTATATGATTACCTGGAATTCCTCGTATACAGTAGCATGACTTCATAAAAATACATAAACCAACTAAAACCAATAAACATCTACAGCTTCGACTGTTTTCCAATCAACTGTACAATAACTAGGTAGCTTGAAGATAAACAACCATCGTTAACAAATACAACTCTTAGCATGCAACTGTAAGTGCCTTCCCTGCTTTGCGTGCACGCTTCGTTCAACCCTATATTCAATATGCACGAGAAACATGTGTGGACTTTTTTATTCGTGGTTGAAACTAGGATTCTGCTTACACTGGATCATCAAGTAATCTTCCAGTCAACGATGCTAAAATTTAGAGGGAACTGCTACACCTGTTCAACAATGCTAAACTTCGAACAGAACTGCTGCACCTATTTAAGGTGCCGTGCTTTTTATAACCATTCTCTCTGCAATTAAATTGTGTATTAAAGTGTGCATTATTTCGGGTTTTCTCCTATCAGCTATTGTGAACACAAATATATACTTTAAACTTTTCTTTAGATGCGCGTAGAAACAGCAGCAACTGAAGTTTGCTGTTAAAAACAACTTCTGCCATCATAATAGAAAGCTAATAAATACGTGGCAGTACAGAAATGAACTCCATTGCTGAGTGCTAACACGATCACGCAACACGTGTGCTATTAAAAATAAAAAACCCTGACTGGCCGATTCTTTTGAGAAAATAATGCTCACTGTGCTTACTCATGTAATCATCGCCCAAATGAAGGCAAAAAAAACCACAGGTTTGGTATCCCATGAAACAACGGTTCACTCGGTACCCAGCTGAAATTGAATACCCCAGCTCTGCAGATAACAACATTCACATTTGAATGTAAAAGAAGCCGGATTATGAAAACCCAGCTGTTGTGAACGCTGTGTGAATAGAAAAGTGTCGCTGATATTCTGGGGTTCACAAAAATCTTCACATGTACATGTGAATGTAAAAGAAGCCGGATTATGAAAACCCAGCTGTTGTGAACGCTGTGTGAATAAAAAAAAAGTGTCGCTGATATTCTGGAGTTCACATAAATATTCATATGTATGAATCAAAAAAAGTTTATTGAATATTTTGTTCTCTCTCAGTGTTTGGGTTTATAATGTATCTAATACATTTATTCTTTTCCTTTGGTTTCTTGTCAAATGAATTTATTTGAAAAGTGCAATTCGTTTTGATTATTGAATTCACCAATAATCTGAACAACAACAAAGAAAATTAGTATGACTATAAAACTAGCATGTAGTGTATCAAGTCTCTTTGTCGGATGTTGATATATCACTGAGGATTCTAGAATTTGTTCATTAACATCAGAATTATCCCTAGACCACTACTTTACATCCTCTATATCAAACGAAATGTATCGATCGGTCCACATAATAACACTCACGATACTTAAATCATGTCTAAAGTATTTCCTTCATTATTTACGATATTGGATATATATATATATATACCCAGACAGGATTCTCATCCTCCAGGATGAGTAAGGTTCATTAAAAAGATGTCATTCATTATTT
>NW_013667025.1:198682-214394 GCF_000517525.1 Limulus polyphemus
CATTCAAAAGATGGTCGTAATTATTTAGGAAATCAGATATATATATATATATATATATCTGGACAGGATTCTCATCCTCCAGGATAACTGGGGTACACTCAAGAGATGCTCTTCATTGGTAGAATATCAAATATCCATCTATGCATGATCCCATCCTTCAGGATACTGAAATACATCAAAAGCATGCCCTTGATTTGTCAGAATATCAAATTTCAATCCAGTCATGGTTCCATCCTCCAGGAAAATAAAGCACATCTAAAGCATACCCTTCATAAATTAAGATATCAAACATTCACCCATGCATGATCCCATCCTCCAGGATACTAAAGTACGTCTAAACCACATCCTTCATTGATTGAGATATCAAACATTCACCCAGACATGATCCCATTCTCCTGGACAATAAAGCACATCTAAAACATGTCCTTCGTTAGTTAGGATATCAAACATTCACCCAGGTATGATCCCATCCTCCAAGACAATAAAGTACATCTAAAACATGCCCTTTATAGATTCAGATATCAAACATTCACCCAGGCATGATCCCATCCTCCAGGACACTAAAGTACATCTAAAGCACACTCTTTACTGGTTCGGGATATCAAACATTCACCCAGGCATGATCCCATCCTCCAGGACACTAAAGTACATCTAAAGCACATTCTTTACTGGTTGGGATATCAAACATTCACCCAGGCATGATCCCATCCTCCAGGACACTAAAGTACATCTAAAGCACACTCTTTACTGGTTGGGGATATCAAACATTCACCCAGGCATGATCCCATCCTCTAGGACACTAAAGTACATCTAAAGCATGTTCTCCGCTCTTTAGAGTAACAAATGCCTACTCTCGCAAGATTCATCTAAGGGATAACTTAAACACGCTCTTCGTTTGTTTTTTTTTCGAATGTTAGAAATCTATCTAAACATGATTCTCATACACCAGGAAATATAACGACTGTATATCCAAAACATGTCCTTCATGTTTCAGGATATTCAGACATGTCCCGAACCTTCCTAGGCATTGAAAAGTTAACATAATTTTATATAGATATCTAGACCCTTTATTTTTAACTAGACAGAGTAAAGGGTGTCTTCGCACTGTTGTTCTGATTATCCAAGGTATAAAGAATATGCTTAGGTCATGGTAACATCATCTTGATATAAAGAATATGTTTCGATCCTGATAACATCCTCTTCATATAAAGAATATGTTTAGATCCCTGTTAACATCAGCTTGGTATAAAGAATATGTTTCGATCCTCATAACATCCTCTTTATATAAAGAATATGTTTAGACCCCTGGTAACATCACTTTGGTATAAAGAATATGTTTAGATCATGATAATATCCTTTTGGTATAAAGCATATGTTTGGATCAGGATAACATCTTCTTGGTATAAAGCATATGTTTGGACCATGATCATCTTCTTGGTATAAAGCATATATTTGGACCTGATAACATCTTCTTGGGTATCAAACTTTATTCTTTCATCTTATACCAGAAATAACCTAGACCACCACCACCTATCTGCTACGATGCTGGAATCAGACCTTTTAGAACCACCTTTCATGCCTAATACTAATGGTTTATCTGAATTGTATTTTCTTCTCAGCAATGCCAAGGAATGAATTTCTGGTCTTCTTCATACAACAGGTTTATCCGGATCTCAACTGGAAGTTGAATTATTCGAATAGACCACTGCTCCATTTCCAACATTTCAGTTGTCTATTATTTGTTGCCAACTAAATTTCATAATAAAATTTGTTCGTGTATCTCTGGCTTAAGAATTCAAGGCATTGTATATTGGATATATATATATATACACTATAAATACATACGTCCACTCTTTGTATGTGTGTGTGTTATGATTACCCGGAATTCTTTATCCACAAAGAAAATACAAAATGCTTGACAAAAACACATAAATGAACTAAAACCAATGTACTGTTTGTATCAGTTGTCTGTCTATGGAGGGGTCACTTATTCTTCATGATACCAAAAATATTTAAAAATACAATTCTCTTTACTAAAAGCTATCTCTAAAAATTAACCCCCCTTTTCCATGGTACTAAACACTTGTCTCGACCATCCTAGCTCCATGTCTCTGAATACCAGAATAAGATATTTTTTTCAACTGACGTTTGTTCAGACTAGCCTCAATTTTCCATGGTACTAAACACTTGTCTCGACCATCCTAGCTCCATGTCTCTGAATACCAGAATGAGATACTTTTAACATAACGTTTGTTCAGATTAACTTCCATTTTCCATGGTACTAAACATTTGTCTCGAAAATCCTAGCTCCATGTCTCTGAATACCAGAATGAGATACTTTTAACATAACGTTTGTTCAGATTAACTTCCATTTTCCATGGTACTAAACATTTGTCTCGAAAATCCTAGCTCCATGTCTCTGAATACCAGAATGAGATATTTTTAACCTAACGTTTGTTCTGATTAACCTTTATTTTTCTGGATCTCAGATCATTCTTTCCTGTTCTTAATGACAATGAACGTGTGTCCGTGATCCCCTCTAACCTCATGGATACCTGGGATCTTTTATCAATACGCACATCTCCCCACATAAAATATAACAAAGGGCTATCTGTGCTGTGCCCACCACGATTGTCGAAATCCAGTTTTTAGCATTATAAATCTTCAGACTTAGCGCTGAGCCACTTAGGGGAGGGGGAGCTTTTTCATATTGATATCAAGAGCAATGTATACACACTATGTGTAGCCTTGCAGAATACTCTAAATATTCACACCTTTAAGTCTCTGTATTTAAAGTGCATGTCGGATGCTTATTCTATCCAGAATAACTTTAAATGCCCCCAGACTGGACAAGTGTGAGCAACTCACACCATTTCGGGTATCGCTAGCAGACTACACATAAGGCGTAAAACTAGCCTAGTTACTGTAACTTTAGCTTACGTGCACAGGGCTATGGTAACATTTATAATTTATTTCCTTTTCCAAATTTTTACTAATTCCTACAAAATTTTACTTATCTGAAAAGGAAGAAAAAAAGGAGTCAGAGTATTATCACTCCCCACCCAGTAAAATTTGCTGTCGATCATTACCATTTGGCCAGGCTCGGCCATTTTGAAAAATCCAACATCGATCGTAAGTGAAATGCGCTCACTGTAAGCCAGAAGTGAGCTGAGCGGATTATGATCCCAATGATCAATTCATATTCTTGACGATCCTCAGATTATAGATACACAATATTACAGTGCAGCGCGGTCACAGCCTTTTCAGAAACACACACTATATACTGCACAACGTGAATTATAGTTTATGTGAAGAAAACTATACATTATGCGGTTCATTTAAATTCTCCCCCAGATTTATTTTACAAGATATAAATCAATTATTTAGAGGCAGTAGGCGATACTCATAATTTGTAAAAATATAAGAAGAAGATATAAACAAGATATATCTTAAAACGTAAACTAATGTATCCATGTGGTTAAATAAATAAATGTAATTATATGTAATATCATGAGATATCACTGAGACGTCCTCATTTAAAAGACAAACAAACTAGCGTGACAACAATGTGATGATAGTTAAAATAGTTTGGATAAGAATATACTTCTTTTCCTTCGTTCTTTTTATTTACTAAAAAAAAAGCTTTGAAATTAAAAAAAATATAGTTGGTTGTATAAAAAAAAAACACAACGTTTTACAGCTAAATAACAGAGCGTGATCGCTAACCCGAAACTTACCTGTTTTTGGTGTACCTTTCACATGTGGAAATATCCTGAAGCTGGCGAAGAAGTGTAGCCCATGCAATGACAGGAAGGCAGGCGAGTAGAAAATAAATCGTTCTCTGAGAAGAAGGAGAGACAAATTATCAAATCTCCCACACCAGTGTTTCTCTAGCGTTTATTAATAAGCCTTGTTACGACTGGTCCACACTGTGTGCACAGACTGCGTGCATGGAAGCGTCTTACTCACGGAGAGACGAAAACGAGGCTCTAGAATCAGTGAGTTTTAAACCGGGTCTTGACAACCCTATTGCGTTCCACCAATAAGCGTAGGATAAACACGCAGCTGATTACAAGGCGTATGAACGCGGTAAAGAATATCATTTGAAAGAGTCGATAACCTTCCACAGATCCATTAACTGTCAAAGTGCAACTGAAGCTGGTGTTCGAACCAACAGAAATAAATCCACACTGAAAGTGAAAGAATTCCAGGGAGACACCTCAAATTCTTGTGTTCCCAGTGATATACGAACGGAATAAAGAACTAGCATTCAAGACTTCCTTTAGAGTTCAGTGAATTCGCTTATACTTTTTTAACGTTTTTCGTTCTGGAATTATGGGTGAGAATAAATCAGGACACCAACGTCACATTTTTCAGTTTCTTTAATGTGTAAAGTTACGCTGATATGGTGGGATATATATCAAATTGTATGTTGCATTTTCTTTTCCCATATCCTTAATGGTTAGTGTTTTTATAGTTTACCAAAAGTAGAGAAAAACCATACCTAAGTTATAAAATAGTATCGGGATTCAGGATACATACCGTTGAGCGCTAAATTCTTGTATTAAAAACTGTAACACGTAGGATAAGAATACCTATATCACGATACAAATTAACAAAAAGAGCCAGTTAAAATGTAGTCATTACACAGGCCTGCGATGTCTTGATATTTTTACATGTTCTACAGTAATTCCTGTACGCTGAATCCGAAAATGATATTCATATTTCTCCATCACGTACAGATTTTTCACAAAACGTCATATGTACTTTTACATAAGTGAATCATTTTCATTGAAATCGGGCTACATTTTATTATGCTTAACATGTTGAAAACCACTGGCTATAGATTTCTCTAGACCAATCGCGACGTGAGAGTCTTATCGATCGTTCTAGAACCCACGAGAAACATACCGCTAGTATGTAAACGGTTAACAGACGCATGACGTGTCATTTCTGGATAGTGTTTGTTTGTGCGTGCACTTTGACAATATTTTTTTCTTTTCAACATTATATATTCGTCGCTATGGCAACAAGAGATTGTGTAAATTACCCAAACATATTCTGTTATATTTGTGGTAAATTTGATCTAAGTAAGAGTTTTTTTTTTCTTCTTCTTCTCGATTTTTAGAAAAATCCTTACGTGATAGAAAAAAAAACTAATATTATTTTAAAAACCTGCGTAGCTGAATTATGGAAAAACCGTTATTAAAACCACTTTCTGCAGTCTGAATATGTATATTCTTTTGTTGTCAGAATGGAAAATAGCATAAAAGTTGAGCTTTTTCTTATTTCTTTCGGAAAGGCCTCACAGTGAATTGAAAAATTTATGATATTATCGTTGGTACTTGATAAAGACGAACGGTTTAATGTTCTGTTTATTTTTATCTTAAAGTTGTTTTGTACTCTCGCAAACAGGGAGCAAATAACAGATAAATATAATTTCGAAATTATCTTTAGCAAAATACTGAGTAATTAGTTTATTTCACGACTGAAATAATTTTAAATCTCTTTTCTCTGGAGTGAACGTTTTTTTTTTGTTTTGAATTTCGCGTAAGCCCTCCAGTGGCACAGCGGTATGTCTGCGGACTTACAACGCTAGAAACCGGGTGTCGATACAAACAAACAAAAAAATTCGCGTAAAGCTACAAGAGACTATCTGCGCTAGCCGTCCCTAACTTAGCAGTGAAAGACTAGAGGGAAAGCTGCTAATATTCACCACCCTCCGCCAACTATTGGGCTACTCTTTTACCAGCGAATAGTGAGATTGGCTGTAACATTATAACGCCCCCATGGTTGAAAGGGCGAGAATGTTCGGTGACTGGAATTCGAACCCTCGACCCGCAGATTGCGAGTCAAGCGCAATAATCACCTGGACATGCCAGGTCCTGGAGTTTTTGTTTTGGCGCAAAACTCCACCATGGGCTATCTGTGCTGTGTCTATCACAAGGTTCGATCCACGAATTATTGCAATGTATACCCTTAAGCTCACTGCTTAGCTGTTAAAGTATCAAAGGAATTTAAATCTAATTCGATAAATGTCTGATTTATTATCCACGGCAACAGAACGCCAGAACAATGACAGAATGGAGAGAAACGTTTTTTTTATAACAAAGCAACTTATTATATATATATATATAGGACGTAGCCTAGTAGTCTGTGTCCTGTTTTCGTACACACAAAAAAGCGCTCCGTACTTTGTGTCCGCGGTGCGCTATAGGAGTGAAAGTCAAATCCCATTAGTGGATCAGACAGAGGTAGTTCATGAGTGGCGGTGGGTGCTGTTGACTACTCGTCTTCTCTCTAGTCTATCAGTCCAAAGTTAGAGACAGCTATGCGCATATAAACCCTTATGCAGCTTTGCGAAACAATTCTAAAAATGTGTAACCAACTCAGAAACACAAATAAAATAAACTATTTTACATATTCATTTTACTCTTAGTTGATTTGTTTGTTGTTGAGCACAAAAGTGGCCATTAGTACTTGCCTATCTCATGGATCGAGCCTTGAATTTTAGTGTTATAAGCCCTTAAGCTTACCGCTGAACCATCACGGGACTCAGGGATATTATACTGAGAAGAGGAGTTAATATAAGTTTACAGAATGTACTGGGGGAGTTAATATAAGTTTACAGAATGTACTAGGGGAGTTAATTTAAGTTTACAGAATGTACTAGGGGAGTTAATTTAAGTTTACAGAATGTACTAGGGGAGTTAATATAAGTTTACAGAATGTACTGGGGGAGTTAATATAAGTTTACAGAATGTACTGGGGGAGTTAATATAAGTTTACAGAATGTATTAGGGGAGTTAGTATAAGTTTACAGAATGTACTATATTGAAATACATCAGAAAGTCAACGTCATTACATGATCCACGTTTTCTAAGTTGATAATTTAAAACAATGTACGTAAATACATACACCAGTAAGAGATGATAAAATCATAAGTATTTAGTTTCAGTCGGAATTATGTTACGAGGGTTAGGTAGCCAAACACAAACACAAAAATGACGTTTCGCACCCGAATTTTACCTGAAAGAGAGATTGATTTAGAATCGTGTACTGTCCCCGAAATTTTGTAACATCGGGCCATTTCATTTTAGATTCGAAATAAAAACACAAAATTATACCTAAAAAAAAAATCTATTTTCAAACACTGAGGGGGAAAAGGGGGGAAGTTTTAATAGAATTATATATCTTTAAATACTTTTACTATTTTTTAAATATCTAATAAATCACTCAGTTTTTTTCTTCTTCTTTTTTCAGTTTCATACGCAATAAATCCGCAGATGGTTAACTTCTGCTTGTAGGTGTTCTTATATATTGGCTATCGTAAATGCCAGTTTCAGATCGTTTCCAAAAGCCCACGAATGAGTAGCACGACTAGTCATCTAAAACACGTGAAAGCTGCTGATGCGGATAATCTACTTTATAATATTGAAGTACACCCACTTCAAACTTTCGTCGGTTGAGGATTCTACGAGAGACCTTTCTGAAATGGCAATAAGATAAGAGTAGGTTGTGTAAGTGATTTAAATTATGTTACTGCTCAAAATAATTCAACGAGCAGAAACAGTAATAACTAGCTACGTAGATTGACAGAATATATATCCGACTGAAAATAAATATTAACAAGAATTTCTTCAAAATCGATGTTTCTGTCTCACTAGATAGATAATCGTGATGTTATTTAGCCAAGGGCAAGTTCTAAACTACTAAAACTCGGGCGTCAGCGGTAATAAGCAAACCTAAAGAGATGTGTGAGAAGAAAAGTTTATATATCTTATGGGCAAATGGACAAATAATATACTGTGAGTAAAAATGTAACGTTCATCAAAACAACGTCAGGAACTTTCTTTACTGTTATCAGATTATAACACCAAAAATATTCAGCGGATTTCCATCATATTTTGTCCACGAGTTAACCTTCCAATTATAGAACTTATGTTATATCTTTCACCACCGGTTGGGTCCGAATAATGCATCATGCTGAGTAATCTTTAATTAAATGTCTGTCTGTTACAGCATTCAGTGTAAGAAGTGACAAAAACTGAGTAAAATTACTCATCTTCTCTGTAAAATACACAGAGGACTCCAGCAGCATTAACTGTAAAGAAGTGACAAAAACTGAGTAAAATACTCATCTTCTCTGTAAAATACACAGAGGACTCCAGCAGCATTCAGTGTAAGAAGTGACAAAACTGAGTAAAATTACTCATCTATCCAGTGTAAGAAGTTACAAAAACTGAGAAAATTACTCATCTTCTCTGTAAAATACACAGAGGACTCCAGCAGCATTCAGTGTAAAGAAGTGACAAAAACTGAGAAAATTACTCATCTTCTCTGTAAAATACACAGAGGACTCCAGCAGCATTCAGTGTAAGAAGTGACAAAAACTGAGTAAAATTACTCATCTTCTCTGTAAAATACACAGAGGACTCCAGCAGCATTTAGTGTAAGAAGTGACAAAAACTGAGAAAATTACTCATCTTCTCTGTAAAATACACAGAGGACTCTAGCAGCATCCAGTGTAAGAAGTGACAAAAACTGAGAAAATTACTCATCTTCTCTGTAAAATACACAGAGGACTCCAGCAGCATTTAGTGTAAGAAGTGACAAAAACTGAGAAAATTACTCATCTTCTCTGTAAAATACACAGAGGACTCTAGCAGCATTGAGTGTAAGAAGTGACAAAAACTGAGTAGAATTACTCATCTTCTCTGTAAAATACACAGAGGACTCTAGCAGCATTTAGTGGAATAAACTGTAATAGTGATGGCATTTTTTGTTTACTTTTTTCTTTATGACTCATATGTCGTTAGGGACTCTGTAATTCCTAAATTCCCAGACACACACACGTAATTTGGTGCATACATTGTTTACAAGAATGTGTTTAAATAGTGCTCTTATTGGCAATTCTAGAAATATTGATGTGTGCACATTATCTCAACCGGAAACAGCTTTTTAAATAAGTGGAAACAAATGTACTGTGTTATAATTTTGGTATATGTGGAAACGACTAAAAAATGGGTCAACCAAAGGTATGCGAACGGATTTGATAAAATATTTATCACAGACATTTAGTTTTAAAGATTTTACAAATTGTGTTACTTATAGCATAATGACTCTACTGAGTAACAAACCAGATCATTGGGTGGTTAGTTTCAACAAGCTTGAATAAAATAATATTTATACAGTTTACGTTGTTTTTCTTGTTATTACTACGAGAAATGTTTCTTGCGGTAGGACTTACGGACTCATCAAGCAAACTAAGGGCCCTCTGGATTTATTTTTACATCTTAAAAAAAAGCTATAATAAAACACAAAAAATGTATGTTAAAATAGATTAACACTGACTTGTGTTAATCAAATGGGCTTTGATGGGATTAACATACAATATACTACAAAACAAAATGATCTGAAATGGAAACGGCGGATGATTCGTGCTTAAAAGATGTATGCTTAATTTCCCTACTCGAAAAATGATCGATTTTAACATTGTTTTTTAATAATAAACATTACTTTGTTTTTATCATCCATTTTACAATAACTCTTAACCCCCAGAAGTTAGTTTCTGTGTTTATATAGACAGATAAGGGGAAGCGGATACGTGAATAAAAAATATTTAGCAGAAATACATGTATACGTGGTTGCTAGGTGACTGCAGGTTTCAGCGATAAAGGGGTCTTGTCAAAATACCACTAATTGTGTCACGTCACAATAGGATGAAACTGTAAGCGTTACTATGGGAACGCGATAACAGACGATGAAGACGAGAATGGTGATGTTTGTACAGAGAACAAGGGTTTTCCAGTAGATTCAGTAGTTTTCGGAATATTTTACGTAGGAAGAACATTCTTCGTGTTTAATCAGGTGAAATGTTAATAGTTATTTTATGTCCTGTACATGGAATGTGACACGATTTTCATAAATCTTTAATGTACATACATGCATATATTATATAAGCCAAAAAAAAGGTTGTTTAAGCAACTCAAAAATTTAAATAACCTACAACATATTCGTTAGGTTCTGGACTATTCTCTATCTATCTTAAATTAGACTGACTAACAATTAATTACCAATTGGTGTTCTGTTTGTTATCCATTGAAATTGAGAATGACAACTCCATCTGGTGAAGAGTAATGAAGCATAAACGAAGAACAACAAAGATACATAACCCTGTTTAAAAACATTTGCACACTGAAAAAAAGAAACAAAGGCTTATTTGTAAATACTAAACTTTCGTTTTACGATCAACTGAAAATAACAGTTCTGATTCACAGCGCCGCCTAGGTTCGGGTGATGTTAAAGTACTTGATCAAAATTATAAAAAAAAAGACATCACAACACGTGTATTATATGTTCATTACACGAGTAATGGAATGATCTACATTATACAAAACATATGTCTTACATTTATTACATAAGTAACAGAATAATCACCATGATACAAAATATGTAAGTATCCTATGTTTATTACATGAGTAACAGAATGATCACCATGATACAAAATATGTAAGTATCCTATGTTTATTACATGAGTAACAGAATGATCACCATGATACAAAATATGTAAGTATCTTATGTTTATTACATGAGTAACAGAATAATCACCATGATACAAAATATTTAAGTGTCTTATGTTTATTACATGAGTAACAGAATGATCACCATGATACAAAATATGTAAGTATCTTATGTTTATTACATGAGTAACAGAATGATCGCCATGATACAAAACATGTAAGTATCTTATGTTTATTACATGAGTAACAGAATGATCACCATGATATAAAACATGCAAGTATCTTATGTTTATTACATGAGTAACAGAATGATAGCCACGGTACAAAACATTTAGGTATGTTAGCATATTGGTGACTTCTCCAGAAAAGTCGTGTGTTCGAAAAGTAATTTGTTAACAAAATGATATAAAAAAACAGGTCAAGTATGTCTTAACAATAGTCACGCCTGTCTAAAAATAGGCTAGAATCTCATTTAAACATTATGTTAAGTATATTCTCAAAGAAGCTGACGGCTAACGCCCATCATTTGAAGTGCAAGTCATAATTAAGATCACAACTGTGTCTTCTAATTCAATTGTCTCCACATTTCTTTAGTTTCCAGTAAATCGATTAAAGCATGCTGATTACACATAAACTAGGTCAGTTATTCTCTACAGTTACATCAAAACATATTTGAAAGATTTTGTGACCACAGAGGAACAGATCCTTATACGAAGTAATGAAGAAGTGGTGCCACATATTAGTAGAAATAGAAGTGGTGCCACGTGTTAGTAGAAATAGAAATGGTATTCTACTAACACGTAGGACCATTTCTATTTCTACTAGCACTTAAATAGAAATGGTATTAAGTGCTAGTAGAGATAGAAATGGTCCTACATGTTAGTAGAAATAGAAGTGGTGCCACGTGTTAGTAGAAATAGAAGTGGTACTAAGTGCTAGTAGAAATAGAAGTGGTGCCACGTGTTAGTAGAAATAGAAGTGGTGCCACGTGTTAGTAGAAATAGAAGTGGTACTACGTGTTAGTAGAAATACATTACAAGCACTAGAAATTTCAGAACATATTAAGTATCCTACATAGGTTGAACATAAATAAAAGAAAATATATTTGTATCCCATTAGCTCAATTTCCAACATTACAAATAAGCTGATAACACATAGAACATGCGACGGAGGTAATGGTTTGTAGACATTTAAGTCTACACGTTGTTAATTTGATACACGTGAATTTGAACTTAAGTATGATACGTAAGAAAAATATTTACACGTTGAGACTGAAAACAGAGATTAAAATTATATATATATATATTGATAGAGGGAGAGAATGCTAGGCAATAGAATAGGTAGGTATTCAAACGAACAGTCTACAAAGACTTTAATGCATACGAGAGCAGCTGCTTCAAATACTTTCAATGGAAGGTGAAACTGAAATCCAAGCCGATGAATAATGTATGGGAATGTAGTTAGATAGCAGATGTGATGTGCAGAAATTGTGTATAAATGTATCATTGAGAGGAGAAGTTTCAGAATTTTACATTTGAATAATTTAGATAATACTCCATTAAAACAGAATCCGGGAACTGCTCAAATATATATGTATATACACTCTCTGAAATACCAAGTGCACGCTCACTTTAGTACAACAAATAATTTATCCTCTACATGGCTAAGTAAATATCGTTAGGATAATAATAACCTACTGGCAATATACTGTTTATATGCAACGGAAATTCTGAGCACACCAAAGATAAACAAATTTTGAATCCTTAAAGTCTTAAAACGTTTATACTTTTTATAGGGAATTGAATGGAAAACAATTTAAATTACCGAACCATCTTTACATAAAGCTATTGATTGTTCTATACTAATGTGCTATATTATTATTATTATTGCTGCTTACATTGTAAAATCGGCCCGGCATTGCCAGGTGGTTAGGGCGCTCGACTCGCAATCTGTGGGTCGCGGGTTCGAATCTCCATCACACGAAACATGCTCGCCCTTTCAGCCGTTATAATGTGACGGTCAATCCCACTATTCGTTGGTAAAAAGAGTAGCCCAAGAGTTGGTGGTGGGTAGTGATAACTAGCTGCCTTCCCTCTAGTCTTACACTGCTGAATTAGGGACGGCTAGCGCAGATATCTCTCGTGTAGCTTTGCGCGAAATTCATAATAAACAAACATTGTAAAATACTTTATGTTGCTTTGTATTACGTTTACTATTATTTTTATATTAAAGTTTCACAAAGTTGGCTAGTTTATCTGGTGACATATTTTCGCTGTTTGATTCAGTGTTTAAGCGAGGTAAACTTTGAAAATATTTTTCTAAGTGAGTACTGTTGTCCCTTTAATAAGCTTGTAAGTAGATTATAGTAGTTGCTTAGAACATAGAGATTGTAATATAATTAACCTATGATCAGAACTTCAGTAAATAAGTTATTCAGTAAATCACTGTTCAGGCGAATTTATAAGACAGTCTCAGCTGTAAGAAGTTATGTAGCCAAAGTAATCGTTTAACGATACAATTGTCTTTGTTTCAAATAGGCCCGGCATGGCCAAGTGGTTAGGACCCTCGACTCGCAATCTGAGAGTCGCGGGTTCGCATCCCCATCCCACCAAACATGCTCGCCCTTTCAGCCGTAGGGGCGTTATAATGTGACAGCCAATCCCACTATTCGTTGGTAAAAGAGTAGCCCAAGAGTTGGCGGTGGGTGGTGATGACTAGCTGCCTTCCCTCTAGTCTTACACTGCTAAATTAGGGACGGCTAGCGCAGATAGCCCTCGTGTAGCTTTGCGCGAAATTCAACAAACAAACAATTGTTTCAAATAAATAGATGCAAATTAACATTTTTTTTTTTTTTTGCATATAACAACATTTACACTAAGTTTATACAATTAGTTTAACAATTTCGATTATAAGTATACTTATCCAATTCAATTTCTAAAGATCCTAATGCAAAACAGACTTTTTATTCACTTCCAACGTTTCTAGTTACAGTTGCTTATGAGAGATATCAAAATTGTATAATAAAACGAAAATCCTGTCGTACACCTAGATAAAAAACGTTTCTGGAATCTTACAAAAAGATTCAGTTTGTAAAAAATAACATACCAACAAACACTATCACTATGGCAACTTGAGTTCTTTAAACCTATCGTTAACAATATTGGTGATTTGTCTTTTAGCATTAACAATAATTATAATTAGATTAAACATTTTTTTATTACATCACAAAGTACTCTACAAGGTTTTCAATATTTCTGTCTTATCTCCCGTTTTTAGACGTTCTGCACAGTTTACAGGTATATTTTTTTAAACCCAAAATAATAAAAAACATAACTATATTTTCTATTTAATTTAATACATTATTAAACCTTTCTTTTATTCGAAATGGGTAATATCAAACAAACTGCACGCTTACTCTAACTGTTTACCATATTTTTGTGTATTCCTTGATCTATACATATATCCAATGCATCATGATTACAAACATCGTGCATTTTGTTCGAATTCAGAATGTTTTCTTTCCTCATGAGTGGCGACGATGCTCAAAATAAACTCATCTCAAAAGGATGAAGCAAAACAGAACATATTTATTTTTCCAGACGACTGTGGAGTCTAAGTAATAGCTTGAATAACGTAGTTTTATGTTCTTTCCTTGTGTTTATAAGTATTTGGCATACATCGTAGTTCCACGAGAGTTGTACAAACATACACAACAACTTGACTTAAGTTTTGGGTATATTACATTAATTTCCCAGGTAATAAATAGAATTTCGAATGCTTTTATAGTTGGAAATTATTGAACATAACTTTTGAAAATAATGTTAATTGATTAGAAGTTTATTACAAACTTTTAAGTTACGTCCCTCCGAATCGGTGTCTCTTCTACGAAGTCAGTATAAGTAACTTATCACGTAGCACAGATGTTTCGAGGATGTTTTATTTAAATGTTTGAGCTTATCAGTTCTTTTCAGAGCTGTTTATTAAACAAGATGTCTGAATGTCTATTTCTTTTTAACTCCTTCTCCCTTTTTTTTTTTTGTTTCTTGTCGCGCACACATATACATACGTAGTTTTTAAGTTGGTTCACTTTCTAGATTAGTTAAAGAAATAATAATAACGTCGATTTTTTTTTCTTACTTCTATAGCATTCCATATTAAAGGATTTCTGGGGCAAAAGGAAATAAGTTTAACTCAACCCTTAAGAAATGATCTTGCGCTCACTGAATTTTTAAAAACAACCCATGAATACATGGAAATAGCGTATCAAACAATAAATATTAATGCAAGATGTGATTCACGTTTTTATCTCTAATTATTTTCGATTTCGTCACACATATAGCAAGAAAATCAGAGACGTATTTACCGAATTAATTACATATTAGCGTACGTTGGTGTATCCTGGTTTATATCTGAGACTACTGCGATTAATGAGGATATATGGAGATATTAAATAAATATCAATAATAGTTTGCACCGAATTAGGGAAAACATTCAACTCTTTAATTGAACACGAATGGTCAAACCGGCATGAAAAATAAGCAAATACTGATGATTTTTTTTTAATATGAGCCGGGCGTGGCCTATTGGTTAGCGTGGCAGACTGTGAATCTGAGAGTCCATGTAAGAGCGCATGATGGTCAAATTCCACTATTCGATCAGACAAGAGTAGCCGAAGCGTTGTCGGCTGCAACTATTGACTCTCTACCTTCACTCTAGAATTCAAAATTAAAATGAGATACTGCAGGTAGTTCTTGAGTAGCCTTGAATTCGTTTGTTTGTTTGTTGAATCTTGCGCAAACTTACTCGTGGGCTATCTGCTCTAGCCATCCCTAAATTAGAAGTGATAGATAAGAGGAAAGGCCCACCACGGGTATCGAAACCCGGATTCTAGCGTTGTAAATCCGCAGACTTACTGCTGTGCCACTGGGGGCAGATAAGAGGAAAGGCAGCTAGTCAGTACCACCCACCGTCAACTCTTGGGCTACTCTTTTATCAGCGAAAAGTGGGATTGACCATCATCTTATAATGCCTCACGCGAATATCAAACACAAACCTTTATCTATATATTTTTAAATACTTTTCATTCGACAAACGCACATATTACAGTTTAAGGTCTTTCTACTTAATAACATGTTTCTTTTTCTGTGACAACATGAGTGAATAGTAAATAAATAAAAATAAACAAAAAA
>NW_013667025.1:214743-217064 GCF_000517525.1 Limulus polyphemus
ACAATAAATACATTATTTTGAACTATGTCTATTAAAAAAAAATTTCGAATCAGTTAAAATATTCCTACTGCTAAAAATCTCAATAGTAGCAATATATATACATATATATAATATATATACATATATATAATACAACTAATATAATATAATATATATATATATAATATATATAATACAACTAATATAATATAATATATATATATATAATATATATAATACAACTAATATAATATAATATATATACATATATTCGAAACATTTAAATGGAAGTGGTGACTCTTGAGTTTTAACAGACATAATATTCTAAAATATGCAATTTAGATTGAAACACGAAAGTTTATAAGAAATAGTAAACACGATAAAATCCCTTATCAACTCATTAAAAAACATATTCAAGAACAACCAGCCGACCCCTGCATTTCTCTAGCCCGGTGGTAGTTTTTTGTTTGCTTGTTTTTGTTTTAGCGCGAATCTACACAATGGGCCGCTATCTGCAGTTTGTGCACTGCGAGGAATCGAGTCACGGACTTTGGCGTTGTAAATCCGTAAACTTATCGCTGATCCACCGGAGGACCCCCTGTGGCAGAGTTCTAAATTTCGGAGCTGGCGAGTTCGGCTTCAAATTTGTGCGATACAACAAAATATTCTTCGCCCATTGAACTGTGGGTGCGTTATAATAGTGACAGTTAATCCTTTAGCGTGGAAGGTTGGTGGCTAGGATGTGCTGACTGGCTGTCTTTTCTCCGATCAATAGCGAAAAATTAGGAACGGCGGCAATTAGCATTATATATATTACAACTATATATTATATTTGCCATCAATGCAAACTAGTACAAATGCATTTATTTGATAAAACTGATACGAAATAGCGATATCAACGCATGTTAATAACTGCAGAATTTTGATGTTGCAAGAACGTGTACAGAGGTGCCATTTTTTACGTCTGCTGACTTTAAGCTGTGATATTAAAAAACAAACGAAATATAATACGTTACAACAAGCGCTAACACACTAGAATTTCTTTTAAACGATTTGAATGCTTTCCAGTTGTTGTTTCAATACGTTATTAATAATAAAAGATTAATTTAAAAAAATCAAACAAAAGCTTTGCAAAACGTTGTTAAAAGCGTTTCTTAGTCTGTAATAGGTGTGATATTAGACCACAATGAAACCATATCATTCTTTATTGGTCTAATAAGAGTGATAAGGGTGTATAACAGCATTTCTACAGTACCTTTTGCTCAATACGGGAGTACGTCAGGCTGACCCTTCCTCTTACAGGAGACCCATACTGTACTGAACGATGTGGGTAAAATTATTATCAATATTACCGTTCGGTAAATTATATCTATTACTCTTTAATATTTAATTCTTTGCTAGATAGGTCGTTATACACCATAAGGCTTAATGTTTCGTAAACACCTAAGAGAAGGGTTATGGCAACAAGAAGAGCTCAATATCTCCAGTAATGAAAAACAAGGATACTCCAAGGTTCGAGACAAATTTTAAAAACTTTGAACTAGGTTTTAGATTCCGAAAAGAAGCAGAGCTGAGTTTCGTCTAGTGGTTAGCGTGAATCCAAGAATACAAGGTTCGCAACCCGCTGGCTCAGAATCGACTTACATACTTTGGGGCCTGAGTGCGTTATAAGAATGACAGTCAAACAGCACTTTCCTATTAGATTTATGAATAGTTGGAGTTGGTGCTGTTGACTAATTACCCAAACCTCTATCAGTTGAAAATCCACAGATAAAGAGTCAATCCCAGTAATCAATTCCTTTTTGTGATTTAATAGTCGAAGCTCAGTCTCCAAAATGTTCATATACGGCTATTTTATTACGTACAAAATGTGACTTAACAGAACATTAGAAATAAATCAGAAACAGGTGTTACCTTGCTTATGGATCTTTACTTCTTACTTCGGTATATTCAACTTTTGGGCCACTTGACTGTTCCTGTAACGTATCAAAATTTATAAGTCCACCCTAAAGTACGGAATGACATAGGTAAAATGATGATATAAGAAATGATAAAAGAGTTTCATGTTTTCTAAATTTACGTTATTTCTTGTTTACGTAAATAGTGTTTAAATTATCATCAGATTCTGTTTTTAGTTCCTCATTTATGGACGGAACGAAATGATCAAACCGACATTCAAATAACGATCTTTTAAAAATCGGTACAAAAGAAAACGGTGCATTAACATTGTGTTGTTAAAGTGTAACGTTTAACTCTGTTATTTCATTGAGCGTGGAAAAAGTCTCTCTTAAGCTACTTGAATAAAAGTTCACACAAATTTCCAAATAGTAACAAACAGTCCG
>NW_013667025.1:217440-220052 GCF_000517525.1 Limulus polyphemus
CTTTGAACTAGGTTTTAGATTCCGAAAAGAAGCAGAGCTGAGTTTCGTCAGTGCTTATAAACAAATAGCAACAAACAGTCCGTTTGTTTGCTTCAGAATGTTTCGTGCAGAGGTATAAACCAAGGTTATGTGCACATAGCCGGTCCTAATTTTGAACTAGAGAGAGAGAAGCACTTAATCAAAATCACCCACCGCTAAATTTTGGGACACTCTCGTCTTACTGAAAAGCGGGATTTCATCGTTACTTTCATATCGCACCCACGGCCCCATGGTGTGGGGCACAACTTTGCAGCAACAGTAATTGAGCCATGAACGCTCGGATTCACGGTCCAAGTACGCTAACCACTTCGCCCCAGCCCCGTAACACTTACCATGTATGTATACGCTCTCTTTATTCAAGCAACTAGTATTCGATAAGAACGTTGTCTAGTGGTTAACATGCCCGGACTGTGAATCCGAGGAATTCTGATTCGCGACGTGCTTTGGAGTCGTGGGTACGCTATAAGTGATGGTTAAAATTCTACTATTTCGATCACATAATATATTGTAGCCCAACAGTTGATGATGGGTGGTGTTGATTAGCTGCAAGTCTATGAGTTCAAAATTAGGGATGCTCATACGCGAATAGCCCTTGTGTAGCTTTGGGCGAAATTCTCAAAGTTAACTCTCGGTGGGTCAGCGTTAAGTTCACGGACTCACTCCACCAAAACCCAGGTATCGATTACCCGCGGTGGACAGAGGGCAAATAGCTGACTGAGTAGCTTTGTGATAAAACAATAAACTTTTTTATTTTCCATTTCTTATACACATATAGTTTCTCTAATAATAATTTCACTTTTCCATTTTTGACTGTACGTAAACTGTTGAAAAAACAAAACAAAAACATTAGAAGCTTATATTCTTAATGCTAATTATACTTTCCACGTGGCCCCCAATGGCACAGCGGTATGTCTGCGTCGTGGCCCCCAACGCTAGAATCCGGGTTTCGATACCCGTGGTGGCAGAGCACAGAGAGCCCATTGTGTAGCTTTGTGCTTAATTACAAACAAACAAACAAACGTTCCACGTGCTTCCCACGTCTTGTAATCAGTGGCATCATAAGATTATACTCTTAATACTAATTATATGTTTACTAGGCTTCCTACTTATAATCAGTTGCGTCATAAGGTTATACTCTTAATGCTAATTATACATTCCACGTGCTCCCCACGTCTTATAATCAGTGGAGTCATAAGCTTATACTCTTAATGCTAATCATACATTCCACGTGCTCCCCACGTCTTATAATCAGTGGAGTCATAAGCTTACGCTTTTATGATAATTATATATGTCTACCAGGCTTCCTACTTCTTATAATCAGCGACGTCATAAGCTTATACTCTTAATACTAATTATATGTTCACCAGGCTTCCTACTTCTTATAACCAGTGACGTCATAAACTTATGCTAATTATACATTCGCCAGACATCCTTCGTCTTATCAGTGACGTCTTTTACAAAGTATTACGTCGCCACCTACTAAAATAAACTTTTATCTAAAAAGTCAATTTCACTGTTTCCTAGCGTACAACTCTTCATTCAGTACTTGAACCCATTTCCTTTGATGTTTTTGCCGTTATCATAATTAACTAACAGGTTAAATACTGACCTTATGATTTCTTGTACATACTTTCACAACTATCAACGTTACAGTTGTTCTATTTGGAGAGTGTTTGTATCAAATAAGCAAAAGAAGAAGAAAAAAAATGGAAAAGAAAGAGCAACACCTTATAATGGAAGCAACAGCTTCTGCCATGTTCCTCACCGTGATAAGCATATCATTTTTTTTATCACGTTGTTTTTCGATACAGTTCTAGTAAGCTAATGTATGGATTAACATGAACGGATTACCAATGGTTCAGTAATAGTGTTGAAAACTTCCACTTCTAATTTTAAAAACTATAACCTTAAACAATACACACACACAGAATCTTAAGCAATATATATATATATTGTTTGTTTGTTACGGATTTCGCGCAAAGCTACACGAGACTATCTGCGCTAGCCGTCCCTAATTTAGCAGTGTAAGACTAGAGAGAAGGCAGCTAGTCATCACCACCCACCGCCAACTCTTGGGCTACTCTTTTACCAACGAATAGTGGGATTGACCGTCACATTATAACGCCCCCACGGCCAATACAAGAAAAAGTAACTTACAATGAAAACGATAACACACCTTATGAACATGAGAGCTGAAAGGTCTGCAAAAATGAAGGGGAGTAGGACATGTAAAATCTCTGACCATGTAAAATTTACACATTTCCGTGGAGTTGACATTTCTGCACTGCCATGAAATGATAACATGCGAATACAATCAACAATACTATATTGTAACAATACGTTATTTACGTTGCACATACATTTATTTTGTTGTGGTCAGCAAAAACAAACACCCCTTTTTTTTACTAATCGTAGTATCTTCCTTCCTTTGGAGCGTAGCCAATAATTTGCCAAATATCAGTGCACATCTCGAACAGTTTAAATTGAGTTGGTAACGTTGTGGAGTATAGATGACAATTCCGTACCATATAGATGTTTAAGAATTACGAATAATTATTTATATATATATATAT
>NW_013667025.1:220073-230607 GCF_000517525.1 Limulus polyphemus
CAGTTTTAACACGAGCTTGTTTGTGTATTCATACGTGTCAGTTCCTGGTGTGCAGTTATAACGCAAGCTTGTTTGTGTATTCATATGTGTCAGTTACTGGTGAGCAGTTTTAACGCGGGATGGTGTTACTTCGAAAGATATTAAAACACTGAAAAGCAGATATAAGCTGGAAAAGATCCCCTCCTCACCAAAAAAGGATAAGTGATACGATGATATCATAACCTGTGTCGACAATCATTTTATATAGAATTTTTATAAGTATAATATCTCACATGGACATTGTCCTATGTATCCACTGTTCTGAACGCACTGAATTGCGTTTGTTCGTAATCAAAGGTAAAACAGTAACTTTCTCGTAATCATCAAGATAAATACCCTTAATAAATATGCATACATTTACTTTCGCGTAATTATCTCGTTAGAAAGACCCTTAATAAATACGCTTAAATATAATTTTTGGAATTATCACGATAGAAATACCCTTACATACGCTTATATTTACCACTTATTTTAAACATTAATCTCAAACAGTTCTTCAAGAGCGTTTTGTAAAATTTACGCCATGTTGATGAAAGAAGATAATGCGAATCCCCCCCTCTATAACGTCACCCTTCCTTTAAATTGCGGACTTATTTTTAATGAATATTTGTGCAAAAATATATGTTTTAATTTTGTATAAAGTTATTTATTTAGTATTAATAGGAATCACTTCATTTCAAATATGAATGGCGGTGTATAATTATTAATAAAACGGTGGATGAATACTAAAGAAGTTATATTTCACTCTCCATTACTCTTCTCTAATAAAAGCCTCATATTCACAGTTGGCTTTAAAAAAACATTTATCAAAATGCGTTTAAAAAGTAAATAAGTAACCCAAACTGCTTAAGGCGTAATATGAAGGTCGCGGGTTCGATTCCCCGTCTCATCAAACATGCTCGCCATATCAGCCGTGGGGGCGTTTTAACGTTACCATCAATTCCACTATTCGTTGGTAAAAGAGTAGCCCAAGAGTTGGTGGTGGATGGTGATGACTTCCCTCTAGTCCTTCACTGCTAAATTAGGGACGGCTAACGCAGATAGCTCTCATGTAGCTTTGCGCGAAATTTAAACCAAACTGCTTACGATATACACACAAATGTAATATGCTTTTTATGGTTATAGACAAGTAAATAACTTTATAAATAACAACAGATCATACACTTAGAAAATGTCTGAAAACTTTATGAATATTTATAACGGATATGTTATTGTTTCAATTTAAGTTCAATGCGAGTTTTATGACTTAGATAGTTTATATGGCGCGAGTGTTAATTTTTTTAAATTTTTAGATAGTTTATCACAGGTTTGCGAATCATGCGTTGTATAGTTCAGTAGTTGTGAACTGGTGATTATTATATTTTTGCGTAATGTTACTAAAACCTTATGAGTTCACGTTACTAGAACATTTCGAGTTTTTCTAGTTGATTTAATTGAGTATTATTGCGTCATAAGATCTAGTAGTGCGTGAAACATTCTAGTCCTCTGTTAGGGTATAAATACGCGTCGAAAATTTAGTTCGATAGATCGAGACTGCGTGATTGTGAGTTTCGCTATAAAAAAGTGGCGATTTTTAAAGTGAAATTATCGCATATTGTATTATAATAACAGAGTAGAGAAGAAATAATTTGGCTTTCCAATTGTGTTCTAAAGCAATTGAACCTGCTTATGTGGACTTTGACGGAAAAGAGATAATTACTTAAAACTCTGAATATAACTGTGATAACCAACAGTGTAACGAACATTTGTATATACGTTTGACTTGTTTTAATATAATATTTTAAAACAAATGGACTGTATGGTGTTTGTTTATTGTCGAAATTTATCGTCAACAAGCCACAAACACCTACTTTAAAGAATCCGGCTCACACATAAAAGCTGACAATTATACTAAACCCTTTCCACCATTATAACAAAATTTCATAGATACAAAGTAAATAATGATGAAACACTCAAACCTAGTATGCTGCTAAGAAAAGGTCCATTCTAATTGATTCTGAGAAAACTACGAATGAAAGAAATGGACAGAAAATGCCTTTGAACCATCTGAGGATCATGAAATTTAAAAGATCTTGAAATAGTGGATTTGTTGCAAAAAAGAACTAAATTTAGTCTTCCAGAATTCTGTGAATGAAAAATCTGAAGATTTGACTTTTCACTATCACAGCAAGAGAACATGTTGGTTGGTTTTACACATGGATGATGTAAGTTTTAGCTGTCCTTCCAAGATGGAAGGGAAAAAATGTAATAAATCATTTTCGAATGATAACTGGCTTATAAAAACAATTATTACTATATATATATATATAAAAGTAGGACATCAATTTAAAATGTGTTATTACCTCCGCCAGTTGATATTTTTCACTATCGTATATATATATATATATATAGAGGCTTGTTTAACCTTACACCACAGGTAATTTATACACGTTTCGCTTAATATGCTTACTTAACAGAAAATCACGAGACAAGAAATACTGCTTTTGTTTTTTGACATGCACACCTACCTGTTCATGTTTCTTTCTGAAGCATCTTTCACACCAAACTCCCTAACCTTTTCGTTTTCGTCAAAAAATCGATATTAAAGTAATTACTACACATATTAGGTAATTTCTGCTTAGATATGCATAGATTAAACATTATAAAAAGAATTCATCAATTCCCATAAACTAGAAAAATCGCGTTAGTCTAATTATTGATCATTCTGATACAATATTAAATAAAACATGCGTTGTTGTCTGATCGAACTTTTGGTTTAAAATATTCAATTCTGAAGCCTTCCTTTAGAAATTTAGCGGTAGGTGAAAAATAAAATATCTTTCTTTACTTAACTAGTGACTCGAACCTCCCCTATCCCAGTGATTCAGCGGTAAGACTGTGGGATCATAGCACTAAAAGTTGGGATTTGATACGTGCAGAGCAGAGCTAGCTTTTTTGAGTAACTTTGAGCCTAACAACAAACAAACTGGTAACTCAAATGTCAAATTTTAATTCGATTTCCATAGAATATCATGTGTTTGTTTGTAGTTAATCACAAAGTTACACAATGGGCTGTCTATGCTCTGCCCACCACGGGTATCAAAACCCGGTTTCTAGCGTTGTAAGTCCACAGACATACCGCTGTACCACTGGGGGAGCAAAATCAATGTTTGCAATGTTTGTAATTGAGCACAAAGCTTCACAATGGGCTATCTGTGCTCTGCCCACCACGGGTATCGAAACCCGGTTTCTAGCGTTGTAAGTCCACAGACATACCGTTGTGCCACTGGGGGGCTGGAATATCAATCAGTAAGGCACAGAAGCAACAATTGTTTGTTTTTTGTTGTTGTTGCTTTTCATAAGAACTTACGCTTTAAATACAAAATTGTGTCACAGATATTATTATATGGAAGTTCAACTTATAACTAGGAATCGCCATAAAAAATAAACGGATTTATAAGGTGTCGTCTATTTTACTTTGAGTCTTGTGCTTGATACATAATGTTATTAAGTCATTTATTACTATGAGGCGACACGGGCTCAGAATGATTGAAGTGACAGTTTCCTTTTAAAAACTTTTAGTAACTTCAACCATGATATCTAAAGTCTCACCACCAAGGTACAACACGGTGAGAAATTTAATCAAGATTATCTCCTCGTAGATCCAAAACTTGAAAGTAACTTACTTATACAACCATGGAAATATGTATAGGCGCGATTCGTCAATGTGGTAGAGCTCTGATAACTTAATTATACAACCATGGAAATATGTATAGGCGCGGTTCGTCAATGTGGCAGAGCTCTGGATTTCAGCGCTGGCGAACGGTGTTCGAATTCATACCAAATCACAAAATGTTTCCGGTACTTTATATTGTGGCAATTAATACCTGTCAACCTACCATATGGTTTTACTTCAAAATTAAGGACGGAACCATAAATTCAAAGCACATAATATAACGGCAGAATTATTTTATTACGAGTTACAGGTTTTACAGTAAGGAAGAATATTTGTTTTTTAAACAGGTACGACGTTTCGAGCACTCGTGAAATTATTCTCAAGTACACAAGTTTTAACAGTAAAGAAGGTTTTTTTTTTATTTAAGTCAAATACAACTAAATACACGCACTGTAACTTGTAATAAAATAATACTTATACTCAGAAAGTAAACTCAAAACGAAATTATTAATAGCAGCAGAATGTTTTCCTAAATTTTTTAACATCAAAAACCAGCACCTGTTAATTTTTTTTCTATAACTCTAAAAAAAGAACTGGACATGGCCTGGTGGTCAGGGAGCTCGACTCATGATCTGTTATTTGAGAGCTCGAATCCCGTAACCGAACCAAAAGGGCGTTATAATGTTACGATCAATCTCACTTTTCGTTGGGAAAAGATCGGTCAAAGAGTTGGCGGTGGGTGCTGTTGACTAGCTGCCTTTCTTTTTGTCTATCACTCCTAAATTATCGCCTTCGCGTAGATTTGCGTGACTTTCGAAAATAAACAAAATAACTAAATAAATGAACTTCAGGTGAACAATTCATACATGTTGTAATCTAATACAATAGATGGTCAGTTATATCTAAATGCATGCAATTAAGAATAACAATGTTGTTTTTCATGAACATGTTGGTTCCGGAAGGCAACAAAAATACCTAACATCATAAAAGTACATCTGCGCTAGAGTTCAACAATGCCTATGAGAATTTATTCAGAATTTTCAACATGGACTAAATGGATATTTTTGAAACCCTAGGGTTCGGGTATAGCCCTAATTTTGAACCACTGGCTAGAGAAAGAGGAATCAGATAGCAGAACCCATCGCCACAAGGGTTTTGTCCAGTTATTTGAATCGAATAACAGGATTAACTTTCACTAAAAATTAAATGTGGAGCATGTTTAACGTCACCATGTCTTTAACCTGGAGTCTTTAATTCGTAGACCAGCAGTGGCATCATGTCTTGAACCTGGAGTCTTTGATTCGATAAACAGCACACTAACCTTTTGGACACACCTGACCGTTTTTGTTTGTTTGTTTGTTTGTTTTTGAACTTCGCGCAAAGCTACACGAGGGCTATCTGTGCTAGCCGTCCCTTATCTTGCAGTGTAAGACTAGAGGGAAGGCAGCTAGTCATCACCACCCACCGCCAACTCTTGGGCTACTCTTTTACCAACGAATAGTGGGATTGACAGTCACATTATAACGCC
The DNA here is from genome assembly GCF_000517525.1 of Limulus polyphemus. Taxonomy (NCBI): domain Eukaryota; kingdom Metazoa; phylum Arthropoda; class Merostomata; order Xiphosura; family Limulidae; genus Limulus; species Limulus polyphemus. The sequence goes on from NW_013667025.1 coordinate 225,296, forward strand.
CCCACGGCTGAAAGGGCGAGCATGTTTGGTGTGACGGGGATTCGAACCCGCGACCCACAGATCGCGAGTCGAGTGCCTTAACCACCTGGCCATGCCGGGCCAACCGTTTTTGAAAAGCTGATTAAATTCTTTACCTAATATTCTTACTTGTATTTACGACAAAACTACTAGTCATATCTGCTACCCTTCCCAATTTTGAACTATTTACCAGAGAGAGAGGGCAGACAGTCAGTAGCATTCTACCACCAAATATCAACGCTAATTGGTTGACTGAGAATCTTATAATGCGCCCACTGCTTAAAGTGCGGGGAATATTCTGTGGTATATCACGGATCCGAACCCAGCTCCAAAATCCAGAGCTTCATCACAGAGCCAGCCCACAACTTAGGCAGCAAGGAAGATCAAATATTATAAAGGGTCTCCTGTCTTACAGCTTAAAATATTATAAATGAATTACTACCTTACAGCTTAAAAACCTCTGCTCTTGGTTAGGAAACCTACAAAGGACAACTACACAGTTAATATTATGAAGTCCAAGAATACTGAGGCCCTGGACGTTTCACATCAAAACCACAAATGAATCTAACAGTCTGTAACAAATTTGGTTGAGTCAAAAAATCCAAAACCAAAGGAGGCGAGTGAATTACATGCTGTTGTAAATCGTTAGGTAAATCTAATCAATACATTTTCTCCACAACTTACTTACCTCTAATCAGAATGTTTCACCAGTCTTGAAAGTATATTTTCGAAATTAGAAATATTTCATTCTATATCTATATGTTCCCCCAAAATAATTAGATATTGAAAGTATTTTTTTAAAGAAATACCTTGCATCATTTCAACTCTAAATCACAGTGGAGTTAATAGTTTGCTAGCTCAATCTTCATATTTTCCATTTCTCTTCCGAATACATTATAAATAAAACATTGTAGATAAACAATTTTCTCAACACGTTAGTTATAAAGTTGATTTATGACGAAACAGAAATCACGCCAAAAAAGAAGAAGAATCAAAGAAACAATGCCATTAAAGATTACTTCTGTGTGTATGTATACCTTGGTATAGAAACCGCAAAATCAATGTTTTACAACGCTCCTATAGGTAAATGAGGAAATTAAAACTAGTGTCTTATGAAGTTTTACATTACATTTTGAGAAGCATTTCGCTAAAATTCGTGGTTTGAATCCTTAAGGTGGACAGAATATAGACAACCCATTGTGTAGCTTTATGTTCAAAATCATCAACAACAACAGTGAACAGTTAAAAGATATTTAGCGATGCTACAGCCAAGGAGCATAGCTTGTTCAAAGTCATTTAACTCAATATAATATGAACATTTCCCATGAGCCATTAGTTAGAAAACACCCTAACGTTGTAGTGATATATGCATGGTATAATACATTTTATTAGTTCATTAAAAATAAGTGGCGTTCTACTGTGATTTTTTTTTAAACATAAACCTAATTATTAAAAAGTACCTGATGATGACAAAACCTTGTCGAAACGTTGTACATTTGCTGTTATGTTAAACTTATATTAAGTTTTTCTTCATTACCCATTCAAGCCGTCTCCAGCCATTATTTGTCTCAAAGTGGGGTCCTCGTCATCGAATTCTAATTATTAAACACTTACAACTATAAGAAAGCCCGGCATAGCCAGGTGGATAAGGCGCTCGACTCACAATCTGAGGGTCGCAGGTTCGAATCCGCATCCTACCAAACATGCTCGCCCTTTCAGCCGTGAGGGCGTTATAATGTGACGGTCAATCCCAACCAAATTCGTTGGTAAAAAAGTAGCCCAAGAGTTGGCGGTGGGTGGTGATGACTAGCTGCCCTTCCCTCTAGTCTTACACTGCTAAATTAGGGACGGCTAGCGCAGATAGCCCTCGTGTAGCTTTGCGCGAAATTCCAAAACAAACCAAACAACTATAAGAAACTCTTCTTAATTAATACTTAATTCATTTTTTGCGATTGCTCCACAACAAAATATAATGTTATCAAAAGTTATTTTGGGAAAAAATATATCTACAGGGTGGTCCAAAATTATTCTTTCCTATTTTCAAATTTAATAATTAAATAACTAAGGAAATACAACCATGTAGTTTTCCAAATTTTGTAGCCCAAGTCAAACAGTTTTAATTGTCATGTTTTTGTGTGTTTTTTCACTCTGTGAATAGTGTTACTCCGTAAAATGGCAAACATTCAAGAAATAGTTCAATACGTCATTTGGCTAGCAGAGATCAAGTCAGTGACTGTGGTGCAGCGTAACTACAGACGCCAGTAAAGGAAAGAAGCATGGGGGTATGTTAAGGATATCGTGTATCGCACTCCTATAGCAAACATAAAAGGGCCAAAGACGACATGACGCAGCGAAGGTGGACTAAAATCGAAAATCGGTTAGACGTGTTGAAAGCTACTAATAAGGCACACGTAGAAGTCTACTGACGTGTCAATAAAAATTGGAGTTGAGCTACAAGATGTTGAAAACTGCATAGCTGTATTTATTTAGTTAATTCATTATTAAATTATAAAATAGGAAAGATAATTTTGGACAACCCTGTATTCTTAAGTGCCTCAAATATCCAGTTAATATCGCGTAAATTTTCATTAAGACAGTGAAAAATGCGATATTTTGTATCACTTAGCATTTACGACAAAAAAAAACAGTGTCTCACTGGTAAATCTGAAGGCTTAAAACACTAAAAATCGGGTTTCGATACACGCGGTGGGCAGATCACAGATAGCCCATTGTGTAGATTTATGCTTAATGACAAACAAACACAAAACAATAAGGAATATCACGACATAATTTACAACAACAGTCAAACAGTCTCTGTTTTTTCACTATCACAGCAATGTATGAAGGTCAGATGCTGACAAGTGGTAATACAACAAGAAATTTTACAATATTACGATAACTTGGTCTTCCAATTTTACATATTGACATTTATATATCCAAGCATTTCGTTGAATTTTAACATAACTTAGCTGATACGTTAGACGATACTTCATTTACATAGCTTTGTTTTTTTGTAGTTAAGCACAAAACTACACAATGGGCTATCTGTGCCGTGGCCAACACGGGTGTCGAAACCCGGTTTCTAGCGTTATAATTCCGCAGACTTAACGCTGTGCCATTGGGGGCTTATTTACATAAGATAATACCATATATGATATCCGAAGATTATTAGGTTAATCCAAGTCTTTTGGGTTCATTAGCCACAATCAAAATTGAAAATGAATATATAGCTCATTATGTTCGTTGTTCTCGGCACACCGACAATGCAAATGCTCCTGACAAGGTAATTTGTAGTCCAGTATAATTTTTACTTTCGTCCTCTTTCTGCGTTCAAGGATGAAATTAATTCATCAGAATATTTTTATTGATATACATGTGTAATGTTTACTTATGTTTATCAATCTACAGATAATGGTGTGCAATGTTCAGGTGAGTTTCTATCATTCACTTCGTTGCTATGTTTCACGTAAGTTGCTATCTTTCACTTCGTTGCCATGTTGATCTAATGCCACTGAAAAAATATAATTCGTTCTATTTTGTAATTTTGTCTTTAAATTTACTTATGCTTGTTTGTTTTAGTGCAAAGCCACACGGGCTATCTGCTGGGTCTATCACGGGAAATCGAACCCCGGATTTTAGTATTATAAGTCCGTAGAATTATCGCACCGGAGAGCTTTATTTATGTAACCCGATGACTCAGCGGTAAGTCCGATCGACTAGAACCCGGTAAGTCTGGTGGCTTAAAACGCTAAAAATCGGGTTTCGATACCTGCAACGGGCAGAGCACAGACAGTTCATTGTATAGCTTTGTGCTTTTCAATAAACAAGCAAAAAGATCTATTAACACACAAAAAAAAGAATCGATTATTTGATAACGATTCCAGAGGTTTTAAATTTGAAAACCAACTTGAGATTAATATTAAGTAAAAATAAAATTCGCAAGTTTTCGACTTTACATTGGTTTCTTGGCATAAATAAACAAGTTCTTCTCAAGCTAAACTTTTTCATTGGTATTATCACTATTTTTTACAGGTCAAAGAAAAAGTTAAAAAGGGCGAATATATTCCATATGAAACAACCAACATAGGATAATGATTATCAAAATCTATTATTTTTTTTTTTTTTTACTTACCCACTAATTTTGATCAAAATAACCAAAATTTTTACCATCCATATCTTTAAATGTGCCCCCCCAGTAGCACAGCGGTATGTCTGCGGGCTTACAACGCTAGAAACCCGGTTTCGATACCCGTGGTGGGCAGAACCCAGATAGCCCATTGTGTAGCTCTGTGCTTAACTTCAAACAAACAAACAAACAAATCTTTAAATGTCATTTACAAAACTAATAAATAGCTCCAAAAGTTGTCGGCATAGAATAGCAGCCACACAAGGAGGTCATACTCATTAAAAGGGAAAGCTGATAACTAATTTTCTCGGTTCTTAGGAATGAAGTATCTAAAACGTTTAATTAATATAAGAACCCACGTTGTAGAAGCAGCAATCAGTCGATAATACGAACAACAGTAAAACGAGATTGCTTTTAAGCAATGCGATACAAACGAGAGCCAAAAATAGTTTTAATCTTTTCGGTCGCTATTTAAAGTCCTTCAATAGATTCACGAACCTAAGAACAATGGGTTTTATTAAAAACAGCTTAATGTAGCTGGAGTTTGAATTTTCCAACATAATAAGCTATATAGTAGTTATTAATATTAAAATGTGTTCCAAATTCTACAAAACCTAAATAAAGACACAAAGTTAATAAACCTTCTGGTTTTATAAAATCTGACACACGGAAATATATAAATATTCGCGGATCTCAATATAAAAGTGTTTGTTTGTTTTGGAATTTCACGCAAAGTTACACGAGGGCTATCTGCGCTATCCGTCCCCAATTTAGCAGTGTAAGACTAGAGGGAAGGCAGCTGGTCATCACCACCCACCGCCAACTACTCTTTTACCAACGAATAGTGGGATTGATCGTCACATTATAACGCCCCCACGGCTGAAAGCGCGAGCATGTATGGTGTGGCGGGGATTCGAACCCGCGACCCTCAGATTGCGAGTCGAGGGTCCTAACCACTTGGCCATGCCGGGCTATATAAAAGTGAAAAAGTATGAAAGCAAGTGTGTGTATGTATGTATGTATATATACACACATGTGTATGTGAACATAAAACACTTAATATTTCTTTTTGTCACCTTATCTTTATAAAATTCAAATTCTTTAACAATCAAACTCTGAAAGCAATAAATAAATACGACAAAATCATGAAGTACAGTTACACTCAAGC
>NW_013667025.1:231518-235296 GCF_000517525.1 Limulus polyphemus
TGAAAGCGCGAGCATGTATGGTGTGGCGGGGATTCGAACCCGCGACCCTCAGATTGTGAGTCGAGCGCTTTATACTGTGTGTTTAAAACGTACACAGTTTACATTTATAGTGTGTTTAGAACATACACATTTTACAACTATACTGTGTGTTTAAAACGTACACAGTTTACAATTATACTGTGTGTTTAGAAGGTACGTACAGAGATTAGTTTAAACCTCTTTTACTAATCCCGTACCACACCTTTTAGCATTCTAAAACTTCTTTTCCATGATTAATATTAATTGGTTGAAAATGACTTCATTTTGTGATCAATAGAACTGACTGTGCTCAGATAGTTAACAAGATTTCTCTGCTTAGCTGCAATCCTAATGAACAACTTTAAGTTTTATAAGAAAGAAAACTGTCTAGATAAGTGTCCTTTTGTATTTAACTCCTTCCAAAAATATAGGTAATCTTCGACAATATTTTGTCATCTTTCGAAAACTTTTTACACATTACATTCTTTAGCACTACCACAACCAGCATATCAGGTTCACGGTTGAACAACAAACATAAAGTATTGTTACCATTCTTTACTAGTTTTAACAATGATGCAAGGGAGGGATACGTCATAAACTTGAAAACTCCAGTAAAATAAAATAATAATAACGACAAAACGCTAGCGCTTTTGACAAATAGAACTGTCGTTACCTCTGTGAAAGACAGATCAACTTGTAGAGAGCGCTAGTTGTTTCGTTTTTGTTACTATGAACCAGTTTATACTAACATTTTAATAGTTGTTGACTTGGACTTGGAGCGTAGTTCTGTTTTCGTGCTAACAACTAGCGTGGGGCTTTAAAAGCTAGCTTTAATTAAAAGAACAATTACGTTTCATCAAAGCAAGAACTACATATCTTTTACCAACGAACAGTGGGATTCGCTGTGGCATGTAACGCCCCCATGGCTGAAAGGGCGAGCATGTTCGGTGATGGGGATTGCGAGTCGAACGCCCTAACCACCAATCCATGCCAGGCGTACTTAGAGTGTAATTCTGTCTTTAAGTTAACAACTAGCATGGGTGCTTAAAGCCAACTTTGATTAAGAGAAGAAGTACGTTTCATCAAAGCACGAACTACAATGTATTAGGTTCTTGCGTAAGCCGAGACATGTCTAATCGAACAGCGGTATAAGCATGCTATATATACTAAATTTTCTGCAACATCTCCCACTTCTTAAACTCACAGTTCTTCAATAATTCCAAATATGTGGCAGTTTTTCAGTTTTATTTCATGGCCAGATATGAGCAAGATGTATTTCTACACAGATTCCTGTCTCAAATAACTTAATTTTTCCCTTCTATATTTAAAGTTAGCGGTATTAAAGGCCAAAACATGCTCGTTAGAGTCGTACAGAATGCTTTCGATAAGCAGTATTGCCGCGTGACTGCAGACTAGAATGAACGAGGACAACAGAATAAGTACAGGAACAATAGAGGTATGTCAATTGGATTTTCTGTTTCGTTTCGGTCAACCTTCATCATTATGACTCAAAACGAAAGTTTAACTAAGTACAAATGAAAACCTGGGTTCAGTGACTATCCAAATCTTGGGAAGCTTTTACTACGTTTATGATTTTGGTTCCAATTTTCAATAATCTTCGTTAGAAGCATGAGAGAAATAAATGTAACATTCCGTGTAACAAATGACATAGAGATCTATGAGGGAAGTTTTATATATTATGTTATTAGTTTACTTCAAACTTGATTTTATTTTTTGAAAGATGCTACGATATACATATGTAGCATTTAATCACATCATCTATTCACCTAAAACTTTTGTGTTTCATAATAATCTATACAGCTTGTTTGTTTGTTTGTTTTAGCGCAAAGTTACACAGTGGGTCATCTGCGCTCTGTTCACCACAAGGAATCGAACCTCAGAGTTTAGCGTTGTAAGTCTGTAAACTTACCGGTGACCAACCAAAAGATAATAAGCTATACAATTAGAAAATGATAATACTTGCTTGAGAATATGAACATTTTTAACTACAAATAAACATATATATATATATAAAGAGTCAAATTATACCATCTGCGTTAAAATCATGTATATGAAAATTCAATGCTATATAAGAATGATAAAAAAACGTTTCAAAAATTAAAACCAATTGCTCAAAAGAAGAATTAAGACAAATTTTAGAAATGTTCTTCGTAGCTCAAAATATTGTATTGTTTAAAAGAAGCAGATTCCAAAAGCAAACAAAAACCATCAAATATCGCGCCAAGAACAAAAGAAAACAAGGTAGTCAATAATTATAATATTTGTCAGGAATGTGCAAAATGTATAATGTGTAAAGGAAAATGTCTGTGGCAATAGCTCACAAAGGCATTTGGAATAGCACGTCTATCAGACAAGTTGTTAGTTTACTTTGTCTCGGCCCGATTTATACTTGAACGACACTAAAGGAGGAGGGTAGGTGCTCAATTATTATTGAATTTTCTAGGTAAGGGTTTTATAGTTCTTGTTATATTCTAATGACAGTCTACGGGGGAGGTTGGGTGTGTAAAAATTGTGGGTGTTTTTTAATAACAGATATTTCTGTTATGATTATGACTCTTAAGTTTAACATAATTTAATGAAATGAAATTAATGGTTTTTAAGGCTAATTACCATACCCAGAACCGGCTGAGGACGGTGAGTGGTAGTGGGGTTTGGGATATTGTATGTCTAGCACCGGAACCTTGGCCTCTATTTGGTATTAGGATTTGGGACATTGTATGCTCTAGCACCAGAATCATAGCATTTATCTGATTTTCTTTGCTAACTGTCCTGTTTTTCATCTGCGTTTTCGAATTATCTTTGATAGGCGGGCTATTCCCAATGATTTTGAAAGCTATTGCTGGAGACATTTTTCCTTAAACAGTATCCCTTTTGTACTTTCCTGACAAATGGTATAATTCTTAATTATCTTGTTTTTTGCATTCTTTTTGAGCAGTGGTGGTTCATTTTTGATGTTTTATTTTTGTGCTGTTTCTGTTAAATATTCTAATATTTTAGTTATGAAAAGGGTTTTGGAAATGTGAGATAGATTTCGCTTGATTTTGTTTTACCGACCCAGCTATGTGTATTTGTATTTACTACAAAGCTACTAAGAACATATACCACCGCTTCTAATTATGAACTACTGGCCAGAGGGAAGATGGCAGCACCCTACCAACCACCAGCCATGCTAAAAGACTGACTATAGTTCTTATAACGCACGGATTCGATCCCGACTCCCCAGATCCGAAATCCAGATATTTACCACAGCCATCTACCTAGCTATAGCTACACACACATACATATATATATATATACACACGTATGGAACTCAATTTTCGGTCAATACATTAAAATAGTTGTACACTTAATTTTTATATCTATATTTTTTTTTAATGAACAAGCTTTTAACCAGATGATTTGTATTTCTACCGAAGCCAATTTTTCTTCGAATATGGCTAACTTGTATCCCTTCTCTCCCCAGTGACTTGACGGTAAGTCTGAGGACTAGAACGCTAAAACAGGGTTTCAATACCTGCGTTGAGTAGAGCACATTGGGTAGCTTTGGAACTTACAACAACAACAAAAACCTATGTGAAAATACTTTTTGAAACAGTTAACCACACCTAGCTTATACTCCTTTACTTTCTGTTATATTGATGATTCAATTTTTTTTTTCTTTTTGTTAAGTTAAATTTTGGTCCCTCCTTAAACTTAATCTCACAGAACTTACGTTAGAACAAAGTAAAAGTAACAAATT
>NW_013667025.1:235306-237358 GCF_000517525.1 Limulus polyphemus
CCCACCCCCCAGCAACTCTTGGGCTACTATTTTACTAACGAATAGTGGGATTGACCGTCACATTATAACGCCCCCACGACTGAAATGGCGAGCATGTTTGGTGGGACAGGGATTCGAACCCGCGACCCACAGATTGCGAGTCGAGTGCCCTAACCACCTGGTCATGCCGGGCTTTTTATAGAAGAAAGAATACAGTTGACCATTTTCAGTTTAATTTTCCTTTCTTTGGTTTATCCTCCCCAAGTGAAAGGAATAGTCACTTCCTAACTAAAAATATATGTAATCGCTTGTAATCATATTTCATTTACAGATAACATTAAGTCATTGGCAGATAAATTAGCGCTTATGGTTATAACACCTCTGAAATGATAAAAAAGTTTTAAACTAATTTGTAATAAATATTACAACCTATTAACCTGTTATATAGTACATCCTTTATGGATATTATGGTTACTTTTATTTATTATATGCCTCCCCCCCCCCAGTGGCACAGCGGTATGTCTGCGAACTTACAACGCTAGAAACCGGGTTTCGATACCCCTGGTGGACAGAACACAGATAGCCCATGGTGTAGCTTTGTGCTTAACTACAAACAAACATTTTTTTAACATGCGTTGCTTGAAAAGATGCTTCTATTTCAAGGTTATCCTGCTACTAAAAACACTACCTTTAGTTCTAATTTTACCATTTAATTTGTGATTCAAGCACTATACCGGGTCTAGAAAAGCCAACTTGAATTAGTTGGTCTCAGATAGCCCTGATCTAATGATCATAGTTAAGGGAACAGGAGGGCGTTCAATTATTAATTGCCAAATGGCATAGTTTTTAATTATCTTACTTTGCGTCTTTGTTGTTGGAGCGACAGTGACCATTTTTTATGGTTTTTGATTGGTTTAGTCGTCTGTTTCTGCCGAACTTTCTAATATTCCTCAAAACTTTCTTACACGCAACGTTTCATTGAATGTCTGCAAAAAATCGTTCATCTCTGTAACTACGTTCCCACAAAATTATTTTTTGTACATTTTACACATACAGACACTTCACATGGAAATATATATATATATATATATATATAGTTATTAACATGAAAGCTGGAAAACTGCCAACTCAAAACGCTTTAAGCATGCAATAAAAGTTGTTTCGACAGTAATTTTTATCATCATTCACAAACCGGAAGACTTCCATAAAGTAAACGTGTATATGCTTCCTCTAAACACAATTAAACTGCAGAAAACACCGCTACTCTAACCTTAATTGTCAACGAGGGAAATACATGCGTTCTACATCGAAATGAATCGAGAAAGCCTCACCAAATGCGATCTTTTATTAAACAGAAAAAATATTATTTATTTATATGTTTACTTATATATATATAGTGAATAATACTTACCATGATTCAATGATGGTAATACATTTTTATTGAATAACCTCATCTGAACTTTTACGCACCACTTGAATGATGAAATATCGCATCTTTCAGAAGTTAAGGTATATCTGATTGGTCTAGAGATTTATAATATACCTAAATATTTTGTTTTTATCATAACCTTATTCAAGCATCCATTTTTGATTTCAACTTGGGAGAAGTTAAAGTATATCTGATTGGTCTAGAGATTAATAATATACCTGAATATTTTAATTTTATCACAGCCCTATTCAGAATCCATTTTTGAGTTCAACTTAGAAGAGTCTGTAAAAGTAGCATTTTGAAGCATATCTTTTTTGTTGGTGTTGTTACAAAGAAGTCACTACGCAGGATCCTTTGCGTTCAATACCAAACTCAACCTGCTAGCTGAACTTGAGATCAGAGGTGGACTAGGGAATAAAAACTGGCCGGGAACATTATTTCTATACCGAATCTCCAATGAGATCGGTGGAGAGGGATTCCTGACAAAACAACCAAACGGGAAACATCGCTTAGTGTTGCATAGTCTGTAATAATATTTGTACTATTGATACAGTTCACGAATCAAACAAAAATACATTGTGTATATTTCCTTTCACTTATAGTCCAACGTTTACCACATTTATTACCCACCTCAATAAAGTATG
>NW_013667025.1:237678-240975 GCF_000517525.1 Limulus polyphemus
CAAATTAAGCTCAAACTAAATAGCGTTAGAACAAAAAAAAATTAATTCAAGATTTTTTCGAAGGCGACCAAATCCTCCCCCGATTGTTTGTTTGTAATTAAGCACAAAGATACACAATGGGCTATCTGTGCTCTGCCCACCACGTGTATCGAAACCCGGATTCTAGCGTTGCAAGTCCGCAGACATACTGCTGTGTCATTGGGGGGGGGGGCTCCCCGATTGAGCCAGACGTTACTTTTTTAATATTTTAAACTACGATTTGTATGCAGTACTAACATTTCAATATTAAGGGTTAAAACAGCGACTACGAACTAGATGTACTTACGCTGGGTCCCCGAATATGTTCTGTTTAAAGAGTAAATAAAACCAAAATTAAGAGTAACAAATATTTTCATTTCTTACTTTTGAAATTCATACGTCATGCTGTGTTGTAGCCTACAGAGGTGCATAATTCCTTTCGCGATTCATGGCATGCGCACGTTTTGCTGACGTCATGACAGTACAAATTGCAACGTTAAGTGTCCTGTATATGACGTCATCTTAGTGTCTATTGACTCACTGACAGACAACAAACTACTGTACAGTGGTACAAGTGGTTAAAATAGGAAACCCCTCCAAGCAGCCTTCAGCCCCCTTTCGGGAAAATAAACCCTATATACGATGAAACACACTTGGATTACGGATAAATTAAAACCTTCGAAATGGCTTGATGAGTTATCACACACACACTAGCCTCAAATATTTTATCGCTTTCCAGTTTTGGTGTTTTATTCTGAAACACTTAGTTATTTTTTTAAACTGGTCACACAGTGTATGGTTTCAAGTATAACCAAATTATCAGACTTATTTGTTAAAAATCACGTAGGAACTGGAGAGTCAATACGAGTCCCATAAACGTTGTTTTACTCACGCGTTAACTCCCCTTACCAATCTTAAAGAGCTAACAGTTCCCAATCCATATCTCCATAGCTATTTCCAAGTCTTAATGTTGACTGGGCCTTTAATGTACCATAAGCATACTAACTAACATTATGTGTCTTATTGTTTAATAGTGTAATGCGTAACGAAATATCACCGTAATGTACAATAGCAAATTGCCTACTTTTGAACGTTGGACCTTAATGCACAGTACAACATACTGCTAACAACGCAGTACTTTTATTTATACACTGTAGTATAATGTCTATGAATACTGTCTCTTAATGCACAGCACAACATACTGCTTACAAAGTAGTACCTTGATGTACGTGCAATAGTATTAATATACAATAGCAAACTGCCTGATAAGGAACCTTTACTTCAAGCACACAACGTCACTTGGCTGTAATTTTGTTATCTCAGTTGTTTTATTATAATTTCCAATTTGGCTATGCATTAATGTATAGTGCTCGATTAGAAATGTAAATTTTAGTAAAATTACAGATTTGTTGTTTTGAATTTATGACTCCAAATTGAATTATATTATTCTGTGTAGGTGAATCATGTTGCAAATTCTTGTGTTTTGGTCGAGAGAGTTGCATAGTCTCCATGTCTCCTGCTTCTGTAAAATTCTACGTCTTATATTTACCCGTTGTAATGTTAAAATTTATATTTGGACTTTTTAATGTTCACACTACCCAAACAGAACCACAACGCGTGGAATTCCTCATCTCCGTAGTCTGTATATCACAACGCGTGGAATTCCTTATCTCTGTAATCTGTATATCACAACGCGTGGAATTTCTGATCTCTGTAGTCTGTATATCACAACGCGTGGAATTCTTCATCTCTGTAATCTGTATATCACAACGCGTGGAATTCTTCATCCCTGTAGTCTGTAAACCACAACGCGTGGAATTCCTCATCTCTGTAGTCTGTGTACCACAACGCGTGGAATTCCTCATCTCTGTAGTCTGTATATCACAACGCGTGGAATTCTTCATCTCTGTAGTCTGTAAACCACAACGCGTGGAATTCCTCATCACTGTAGTCTGTATATAATCACGTGCGAAGATTGTCCTCCAATAAGTCTGTCGGGATGTCGAGTCCAGTGGATTAATCGCCTTCACGTGCACAAGCTCAGGAGGCAGATTTGTCATGTACACATGCTTGGTTCCGATGGCTAGACGGGTTAGTCTCGAGGCTAGATTGATGCAACAAAGGACCATTCTGTAAGTCTCTTCACTTTCCTTACGATCTGGTAGAAATGAGATGTATAAACATCTTGTTCTCGAAAACTTAGCAACCAACAGACGTGCCTGTTTAAATATTTTCGAACCAACGTGATCTTGAGTAATAACTCCATCTTCTGTGCAAAACTTTTTAATGAATTCATCATTAATAGTTTGAACTGATGATACCCGATGTTTATCAAAAACCTCGAGAACTTGAGAAAACCTAAAGGTTCAATCAGTAGGCACTCATCAAGTTGATATCAATTGAGAATTAAACTAACTCGAACACGCCTCTTAATTTAACTAAATAAACCTAATTAATAGTATCATTATGTAAATAAACGTGAGTTTATTTGAGCAGACTTAAGTTTAATCATGAGTTCTGATCCGAAGCTTAATTCTGCACAGCTATATTACATCGATAATATCAACGCTTTTAAACAGTTTTTCTTTTATTATAGAGGGCGCTCAAGGTAACATACAACGGATCTAGAACTTAGAGAAAAAATGGAGGGAGCTAAGCAAACTAAATGGTTAGAAACATATCATTTGCATTGTTTGTGGATTCTGAGGCAATAGATTACACTGACTATTTAGTTATACACTGTTTAAAACCAGCTAATAAACAGTTGTCTTGAATTACAAAATGTAAATTTTCAACAGATATTTCGTGACAATTTTAACAAGATTAGTCTTGTTTTAAATAATTTTTTACTTTACTGTCTATCAGGGGGCGAAAGTCTTAAGAATATTTTCAGTTAAGAAAAATTAAGTAAGGCCTAACGTTTAAAACATTAGCAAGTCTCCTTATTTGAGGAAAAATGACAAAATAAGATTATTTTAAGCATACAAACGTATCATAAGAAAGCCGTATTTTGAATTCGATGACGAGGAACCCACTTTGAGACTAATAATGGTTGGAGACGGCTTGAATGGGTAATGAAGAAAAACTTTAATATAAGTTTAACATAACAGCAAATGTACAACGTTTCGACAAGGTTTTGTCATCATCAGGTACCAATAATGATAAAACCTTGTCGAAACGTTGTACATTTGCTGTCATGTTAAACTTATATTAAAGTTTTTCTTTATTACCCATTTAAGCCGTCTCCAGCCATTATTGTTAATGTTTGTTGGGCACCAG
>NW_013667025.1:240985-241883 GCF_000517525.1 Limulus polyphemus
TCATCATCAGGTACCAATGATGACAAAACCTTGTCGAAACGTTGTACATTTGCTGTCATGTTAAACTTATATTAAAGTTTTTCTTCATTACCCATTCAAGCCGTCTCCAACCATTATAAAGCCGTATTTTGTCAATTTTTGTAAAAGATTAGAAATGATAAATGAACTTGTGTTAGAGCAAATGTTACTTATGAGATAGAAAGCAAATAACTGAGAAATGAACTTGTGTTAGAGCAAATGTTACTTATGAGATGGAAAAGCAAATAACTGAGAAAAGAAAAATTAAACTACACAGAGAGAGAGATAAAGGTTCATAGTCAATTGTGGCATGCTCGTGAGTCATCACTGACCACAAATGTGGCGTTAAACGGTCTGTTAAGCAAGACTAGATTAGTATATCACAGTGCATTGCGTATGATGGCGTATGATTTGAGTAAAAAAAATCAAAGGAAAATGTTCACAATTTTAGTAGTCATGGTATGTGATAATTTCCATAGAAAGTTTGATTACCATTGAACAGGCTGGTTTGTTTATTTGTTTTCAAGCGCAAAGCTGTACAATGAGGCTATGCGTGCTGTGCCTACTGCAGGGAGTGAACGCCAAATTCTAGCGTTATAAGCCTCTCACGTTTACCACTGAGCCGCCTGGTGAGTGGAACAGCTTGAGTGAAAGCAATAACATATAGTATTACATACCCATTAAAAAATAAATCATGCGACACAAAGCGTCGTATTGTCTTGATGTTTTACAGAAACTAAGTATATATTTGATGACGAGGAACCCACTTTGATGATGACAATACCTTGTCGAAACGTTGTACATTTGCTGTTATGTTAAACTTATGTTAAAGTTTTTCTTCATTACCCATTCAAGCCGTCTCCAGCCATTATAAGTATTG
>NW_013667025.1:242035-244969 GCF_000517525.1 Limulus polyphemus
ACACAAAATTAAAATTCAACAAAGTCTCTTAATTTTATGGAACGTATCTTCTTCTGTACTGGTCTCTGTCTCGCTGGCTTCTTCTTCACGTGGGGTTCATCTGTTCCATCGGGAATTGTCCTATTATCGGTAATAGTCACATCAGTGGTAGTAACTTCATTAGGGTTTCACTGTTTCTTTTCTCAAACCCGGGTACAATTTCTTCTTCGACAATGGCTTTTTCAGGTGACACGTCTTCAGCGGCGTCTTTTGTTCCATTATTCACTTCGTCCCAACTGAAATGTCCATTTTATTCGGAAAGTCACGTCTGAGATTTTAAGTTCGATGACGAGGAACCCACTTTGATGATGACAATACCTTGTCGAAACGTTGTACATTTGCTGTTATGTTAAACTTATATTAAAGTTTTTCTTCATTACCCATTCAAGCCGTCTCCAGCCATTATAAGTATATATTTATCCGGATTCGAGTTTTGATCATAAAAGAGAATGAAGCTTATTTTACAGAATAGGATACTAAGAAAGTACCACCAGCTTTAATTGTAGGACGAGAATATCCCGTTACTAAACCATATCTTCTCAGATAGCGCACGATCTAAGAAACCAAAATGTACTTGCATAATTACAAACCAGAAGCATGTAACGTACTATACATATTACTTTAGCGTATTGCATCTTAATAAATATTTACTCTTGTTTCATTCCTTACTGCTAGAAATAAAGTGCGAAAGTCAATTAATACTAAATTATTTAAAAATTCATCCTATAGTTTTCAACAATATTACAAGCATCATGACTACAGATAAAAATAAACATTATAAGATTTCCCAGTAGAGGTCTCACTAGACAACAAACATCAGGACTATATATGTATAGGCAATATATTGTAAGATTTGAAACAGAGCTTCCACAATACTACAAACGCCAGGAATACGGACAATACATAATCAAATTTAAACAAAGATCCAATAATACACTATTAATTTCAGGACTGTAGACAATACATTTTGAGATTTAAGAAGAGATCCAACGTCACTACAGGTAACATGACTGCAGAAAAAAAAACATTTTCATATTTAAGTAGAGAGCTGAAAATACTAAAATTGTCAGGACTGCAGACAAAAATTATCAGATTTAAGCAGAGATCCAACAATACTACAAATGTTGGAACTGTAGAAAATACATTTTCAGATTTAATCAGCGATCCAACAATACTACAAACGCCAGGTCTACGGACAATACATAATCAAATTTAAACAGAGATCCAATAATACACTATTAATTCCAGGACTGTAGACAATACATTTTGATATTTAAGAAGAGATCCAACGTCACTACAGGTAACATGACTGCAGAAAAAAAAACACTTTCATATTTAAGCAGAGATCCGACAATACTACAAATGCCAGAAATACTGACAAAAATGGTCATATTTAAGTAGAGATCCAACTATGTTATAAATGCCATGACTGCAAAAAATACATTTTCAGATTTAAGTAGAGAGCTGAAAATACTACAATTGTCAGGACTGCAGACAAAAATGATCAGATTTAAGCAGAGATCCAACAATACTACAAATGTTGGAACTGTAGAAAATACATTTTCAGATTTAATCAGCGATCCAACAATACTACAAACGTCATGGCTGTAGAAAATATATTTTTTCTTCAACCATTGGCGCTCTACATATTATATTATTACTGTAAATCAGCGTTTCCCAAACTTTTTTGGCCACGGAACACTTTTCAGCTGAGAAAAAGCTTACGGAACACTAAATACATGAAATATCGGTGTAGAAGGTATGTTGCGCGCACAGCGCCCTCTATATTTGTATATTATTCATTTATTTATTTATTTAATCAAATTACAAATTGATGAATTTTTACATTTTTTATGCTAAGAATACATTTTAGATACAAACCTTACCACTAAGATATTATGTAGAATAGATATGACATATTCTATAATTCTTCTTCAATGCGAAATCGATATTATCTAATTCTAACACATAGGAAAATATTTCCTAATAAGTTATGATCGTACAAAAAGTGTTAAATATTTTATTAAAATTTAAAATCATGATTTTCTGACGGAGCACCTATCAATCTCGGACGGAACACCAGTGTTCCTCGGAACATAGTTTGGGAAACGCTGCTGTAAATCATTCACATTTACACATTTTTCATCAATGTAATCATGATGAAAGCTTTATATCTTACCTGCTGAAACCTCATCCTTTTTTACACGGACTATATAAACATGTGATCAAATTCTTACGTGATACTAACATTCTGCTCTCTCTCTCCAATTACGGGTGAAATCTCAACCTTTTCATGGTGTTAATCAAAAAATAAATGACATATTTTACAATAATAATACATCTTCCAATATTTTTGAGCGTAGAGAAACTAGCTTTGATGCTAATCGCTTGACATTTGTTTTGGCCAAATGGAAATCTCTAATAGAGAAACATTAAAATCAATTCCAAGTTAGCCATCTCGCAAGCATCTGGATGCTTAAAGTTTCTGTTCGTTCAACATAAATATTAATTTAAATTGTAAATAACAGAATGACTCATTTCATAATACTGTTTGTTTGTTTTTTGTTTCCGGATATTCGTGCAAAGCTACACAAGAGAAAAATGCGCTAGCCGTTCTTAATTTTGAACTGATACATAAAAGGGAAGATAGCTAGTGAACAGCACTACGAGCAATTCTTGTGTTACTCTAAATGCGTAGTGAGATTTGGCCGTCACTCTTATAACGCACACACGGCTCAAAGTGCAAAGCGCGATCTTGCAACAACGGGACGCGACCCATGGACCATGGTCATCATCACAAAAGCCCTGTTTCTCCTTCAGTACAGTAGACACCAGTCAGAATCACAAGATACCCTGTTTCTCCTTCAGTACAGTAGACACCAGTCAGAATCACAA
>NW_013667025.1:245969-250147 GCF_000517525.1 Limulus polyphemus
GATACCTGTTTCTCCTTCAGTACAGTAGACACCAGTCAGAATCACAATGGCCCTGTTTCTCCTTCAGTACAGTAGACACCAGTCAGAATCACAAGAGCCTTGTTTCTCCTCCAGTACAGTAGACACCAGTCATAATCACAATGGTCCTGTTTCTCCTTCAGTACAGTAGACACCAATCATCATCACAAGAGCCCTCCCTATACCTTCAATGATTTTTAGTTTATTTCTCTGTGAAGTTAATGAAAAGGTTGTTTGTTTGGTTTTAATCAAAGCTACACTATGGGCTATCTCTGCTGTGCCCACTGCAAATATCGAAACTCGAGTTTTGGCATTATAGTCCCTCATACTTACCGTCGAGCCACAAGATATGAAAACTAAAAAGTTCCAGAAATGCTGACAAACATTACCGATCATTTTCAACAATAACGCTTTTCTTATTTCTCTAGGCCCGGCATGGCCAGGTAGTCAGGGCGCTCGACCCGCAATCTGTGGGTCGCTGGTTCAAATCCCCGTCACACCAAACACGCTTGCCCTTTCAGCCGTGGGGGCATTATAATGTGACGGTCAATCCCACTATTCGCTGGTAAAAGAGTAGCCCAAAAGTTGGCAGTGGGTGGTGATAACTAACTGCCTTCCCTCTAGTTTTACACTGCTAAATTAGGGACGACTAGTGCAGATAGCACTCGGGTAGCTTTGCGTGAAATTCGAAACAAACCAAACATATTTCGGAGAAGTAAAAAAATAATAATAATAATAGTGAATCATCTAAAAATAAGTTAACTTTCACTGGATGAGGGAGATTAAAGTCAAGAAAAACATAGGTAAGTATATTCTTAGTAAAGAACCTGTATTTTTTATTTTTCACACTTGAAGTTCTCATATTGATGTTATTCATTAATTAACGTTTTCCCCGAAGCTCGTATTTGTATTTCCAATTTGTCAAAATTGTTCAGCTAGTTTTTCTTATCCAGTTACAGATTGTAGTGATAACACTTTTCTGAGATATGATTTGTTGGTCTTCACACAATCGTAATTAAGAGTTCACAGTTACCCTGTTAAATCCGTTTTTTATTCACCCGATTATTCGTCCAATGTTCTAATATCCAACTTTATTGCAGAAATTGTTTTATGACTGCTTCACCAACTTCCTTTAAACAATACTCATACATACCTAATGCTTCTTATCAAATTCAACTTCCTAAGGAGAAATGGGCTATCTGTGCTCTGCCCACCGCGTGTTTCGAAACCCCCCCTTTTTTTTTTATAAGCCCTCAGACTTATCGTTGAGCCACCAGGAAAAAAGATCTTTTCAATAGTTATCATTTCATATCGTCTTTTTTGTATAGTAAAATCCTGACATTACACCAACAGCTCATCAGTAAATCTTTATTACCGCTGGGGGGCGTAGCTGGATTCTGAACCGTGTATCACCATCCAGAGCCGAGAACGTTTACCAAATGCCAAAAATGTAGAATCAGAATGCCTCAAGAGAATGAATGGTCGTATTATGTTAATATTTTCTTTTTTTACTTTTTTTGTTTCAAACTATTCCATGGTAAATCACTGTAAACTGTCAACATCGATGTTTAACTTAAATAAACTATATACATCACAAAAAAAACTAAAAAATCGTTTGATCATTTTCTTTCGGTAAATAAATTTATTTCTTTTCTACATCAGAAGTTTTGACATGGTTAGGGCGTTCCACTCACAAACTGCGGTTCGAATCCCCGTCTCCGAAAATGCTCGCCCTTTCAGTCATGTAGGTGTTGTAATGTAAAAGTTGGTAAAAAGAGTAGCCCAAGAGTTTGTTTGTTTGTTTGTTTTGGATTTCGCGCAAAGCTACAAGAGGGCTATCTGCGCCCAAGAGTTGGTAGTTGATGTTGACTAGCTGCTTTTGCTGCTATATTGGGGGCGGGCTACCTGGAAAGGAGATGGCCATTACCAAGTAAATATGCCCGAGAATAACCGATGATGCAGTAGCATCTACGGTGCTTTAACGGCTGGAATCGGCTTCGGGATTCAAATAAAAAAGAAGCTATTAATATACATATATATATATATATACTATGTAATATGGTAATTTTAACTGGTGTTCTAAAATGTAACTGTTCTTGTTTTTCTAAATTATTTATAACATGATCATTAATGAATTATCAGACGAACACTAAATATTTAAATAACAGAAAAATTAAAATGTAATTCCAGATAATTGATATATAGTCGATTTTAACTTCCTATAAATATTTCAATAATTTCCTATATTTCCACGTGTTTTTATCTCTCTCTTTCTCTTGGATCGATAAATACTCTTGTGATAAAATAAAATTGTGAATTCAACAATTCTCAAACAAACAATAAATAGATGTGTAATCATCTGCGTTTTTGAGTGAGCCTCTGCTCTTTATTTCATCTCACCGACAACCTTATCCTCCATTATTACAGGATATAATTCCACTACCCGAAGGTTTGTTTACCGTCATAACGTTTCAAGTACCCACCATTATATTTTACAGCAGTTTGGGTTTGTTTACTTAACTTTCAAGCAATGGCTTGATAACAAAAGCAGAATCATAACTCAGTAAGTAAGTTAGCTTTAACACAGACTTCCAAGACGGTTTAAGTTTGTTTATTTCCATAGGATATTTATCTAAAGGTTACGAACTAGTTTGCTTTAATTAATTCTATATTCGTGGTATATATTTTTATCTGAATAATTTTCCATATTGATAGGTTTTACTTAGACCAGCGTTATATAAGGTTCATCACCATTCTATTTAAATGAATCCCCCCCCTTTTTTTCACAAAGATCGAACTTTTCTTTAAGAAATAAAAAAAAAAATTCAAAATTTAACAGTGATGTTTGATACCCTTGTTTTACTAACATATTAAAAATTAGCTATATTATTATATGTCCAAGTCCGATGTTGCCCCCGAGTGGTACAGCGGTATGTCTGCGGACTTACAACGCTAAAAACCGGATTTCCATATCCGTGGTGGGTAGAGCACAGATAGCCCACTGTGTAGCTTTGTGCTTAACTTCAAACAAACAAATAAACCAATGTCGCCCCCAGTGGCACAGCGGAATGTCTGCGAACTTACAACGCTAAAAACCGGATTTCCAGATCCGTGATGGGTAGAGCACAGATAGTCAGCCCACTGTGTAGCTTTGTGCTTAACTTCAAACAAATAAACAACATGATGTCGCCCCCCAGTGGCACATCGGTATGTATGCGAAGTTACAACACTAGAAACCGGGTTTCGATACCCATAGTGGGCGGAGACAGATAGCCCATTGTGTACCAGTGTGCTTAACATCAAACAAACCAACCCCGATATCGTCTTTTCTTTCTTTGTTTTTCACCCGACTAAGACAAATGGTAAACTTAAAATTCTTAATATTCTATCGCTACTTCATAATCACTGTCGCCAAGGCATACATGAATATATAATTTGCATTTGTGATTTATCAAATTTATTAATCAATCATACAAGTTAACCCTGTCTAAAAAAAAAACATCGTAATGATAACATTTTTCTGCGCTACAATTAAAAAAACAAAATTTTTAGTTTTTAAACAATTGTTTGAAAAATTAATAGCCTATCGACTATACACACTTGGCCAATATTTTGTAAAAATTCAAGGTTTCTGTGTGTTCTTTTAGTTCTCATACACACTACGAACTACATATATGTATCATTATATATATATGCGTATGTGCGTTACTTTTCCCTAAAACTTCTTACTTCTTATAAATCACAAGTTTTTGAGCGACACTACAAAAACGTTTCTCGTGCATACCATTGCATTCCTACTATTCTTACCTCTGTTTCTTACATCTCACCAATTTATTTTTAATGAAATATAACTTCATACATCGCTAATGTGAACAACTAAACTGAAAACGGGATAGCAGAAACTTTATAGATGATAAATTTAATGAAATTTCTATATACAAAACTGAATGAATATCTCAAATCTGACTTCAAGATAGATTACAGATTGTATCGGTATTTATATTTCATAAATGTTTATACCTAAATCGTTTATTGTTTTTGTAACATCACACCAAATTATGAACCATAATGGGAAGTTTTGTAAAGCTCTACAGATACTGCTCCCCAAGTAGCTTTGTTTGTTTGTTTGTTTTGAATTTCGCGCAAAGCTACACGAGGGC
>NW_013667025.1:250841-251640 GCF_000517525.1 Limulus polyphemus
GCATGTTTGGTGGAACGGGGATTCGAACCCGTGACCCGCAGATTACGAGTCGAGCGCCCTAACCACCTGGCCATGCCGGGCTCCCCAAGTAGCACAGCGGAATGTCTGCGGACTTATACTGCTAGAAACCGGGTTTCGATACCCGTGGTGAGCAGAACACACATAGCCCATTGTGTAGCTTTGTGCTTAATAACAAACAACAACAACTACAGATACTGTGTAGACTGGTTTAGTTGAAGGGGGAGGGAGGTAGGGGGTTCGTTCAATAAATCGGTAGCCTATAACTAAAATCTTATTATTTTTGTCGCAACCATTTTATATATCGTTGGCATTTAACATTAAGTGTACTAACTTATAAACATATGATCAATTTAATCACAATATTAACATTATTGTAACAAATTTGTAAATTGACGTAAGTTACACTCGCATATAATTTGTTTTCTTACTGATAATTACAACAATATAAAATGGTGCAAACGTAAAGAGTATTTTATTTGTTGTAGAATATCCTTCAAATGTGTAAGTTTTATTTAAAATCAACTGCTTTTTATTGGTCATGTAAACCACATACTAAATAGCCTGTATATGTAGGTTTAATTATGCGGAACGCATATGCCTGATTGTTGAAGTATGAGCTAACATAAGTGTTTTTAGCTTATGAAATATAATGATCCACAAGGGTAAAAGCTAGTGAAAACTGGCTTTTATCTGAGATGCGGATCTTATCTACAACGGGGGTTGGGGTCATTTGAACCCCCTAACCTCTAGCCTACAACCTTGGATAGTATGGGCAATC
>NW_013667025.1:251650-253651 GCF_000517525.1 Limulus polyphemus
CTAACAATAATGAACTATCTCTAAATGTCTCGTCTTATATAATAGAGTTATAGACGATCAGTTTTCTTAAAACAAAAGTATGTTAATCATTAAGACAAAACTATACATTAATTATTCGTTTTAGCTATTAATTAACACAGAAACTTATAATATTTAAATATTATTAAGTTCTGGACTTTTGTCTTAACATATCTTTTAAATGAATTCCATGATATTTGAATAATTAATCCTAGCTACTTTGAGAACCAAACTTTAACAGGTTGGGTTCTAATTGCAATAACCAGTTAGTGTATTACGCATAGTAATGTTGAAAGTAATACTAATATAACTTCTTTCATATCTTTGAAAAATACTTAACATAAAATAAAAGGTGTGAAAAAATTGAATTTCTCTTTATCACTTTATACACCACCATTTTAAAAACACCATCAGTTGAGTGAGAGCATTTTAAAAAGACTTGTAATTTTCACTCGTAAAATCCATTAACAGTTTATAATGCCAGGTTGCTTGAAATCTGGACAATGGTGTCCAAAAAAAAAAAAGGTTCCGAACAAGCTTCATTTTACGGAGAACAATTTTGCAAAAGTAACACGCAAGTGAACTCAGAATTACACATAACAAAATAATAAATATTTTGTTCCATCACGAGAATTTAGAATAAAGTTAAAAAACAACAACAAAAAACAAACAATAAAGTTATCCTTGAATCCATTGTCGACAAAGCAAGTAGTTCAAATCGTGCAGAAGAACTCTTTGGGAATAATACAGTGACAAGGATGTGCCGTCTTTCAAAGTCTCTCAGTTCCCAAGATGTAAATTCGCTCATAGCATCCGGAAAGAAAAGGCGATTATAATTTACTGGATGTTAAGCCTTATATTCACTCACTGTACATGATCAACAGCGTACATCACAGAATGCATAGAAAACTATAAATTATATTTACTGTATAATTCAAACTAGTGAATTGATATATTCCACAGACTAACATAGCCTCAGTGTTCATGAAATATATTAGATTGGACTTGGTTTAATTGTATCTAATCAAAAACCCCTCAAGTATGGAAAAAAAAAGGTGCAACTTAAAGGAATGAAATCAAAATTGGCGGCCAAACTGGTAGCAACACTTATAGCATTAATAACAATTTTACAGCAAATATTCATCCGTTAGTTACCCCAGGCCGTGTTTTTTGTTCAACTTGAGGCATGATGGTGGGTAAAACAAAATATGCGCCGCACCTTTTTTTTTTCACGCTTAAGGTGTTTTTGATTAGATATCATGACTTTTTATCAAAACACACCACCAAACCACAGCAAGTAACAAAGTAACGCTCAATAGTAACCAACATTAGCTTTAAGATCGCAACCCTATTTTTCAGAATAGACCTATACTTTACAGCAGCAACCATATTCTATCAAACATATGGTGGTAGTTTTCCTTTGTAAAACAGTGTTAATAGCTTTCTTTAATATAACGCCATGGAATCTAGGTTAACAGTTTCTTGTCATCACCCACATCCACTCGGTACCGCCGTATCAAGCATCATTATTTACGATAATATTACGTGACGCTAAACGCTCTTTAATTTGGAGAATTTCATAAAATTTATCAACTTTATGTTTAAAAGTTGGCAATGAATAATGAATCATAACCGTCCACCCGTATGTTTCTTTAGAAAACTTGAGCTAGAAACTGCTAATCTACTTTGCTTGGCCTAACAAATATTTGTGTATTTTTACATCCTTTCACCCTATAGTTTTACTACTCTAAATCAGCCGTCTTAATCCGAATGACAAAAAACTAAAAAGGGTCCACTTTTACTCTTAAGTGGAAGTTACAGTAAAATGTTTAGACCCATGGCTCACGTGATATTTTGCGTAGGAGTGCGCAAAAAGTTTGGTCAAATTTGAGTGGTTTTTGTTGAATATTTTTGCACATGTGGCTTTTGCACATTTGACTCTTAATTGTAGATTTTAAACATCTATCAGTTTATCATATTTAC
>NW_013667025.1:254284-259796 GCF_000517525.1 Limulus polyphemus
TGGTGGGACAGCGGTAGATTTATGGACTTACAATGCTAAAATCCTGGGTTTGATTCCCCGCAGTAGACACATTAGATAGCTTTTGTTTAAAACAAACAACCCTAAACATGTAATTGTAGCGTGAAAACATGTCAATCGCATTTTTCCTAAATTTCGAATCGCTTTCGAGAACCTACCAGATGCTAAAACGACATATTGAGTAACTTAAAATTTTTGTTACCCAGATCTTACAATCTTCTTTTTGGAGAAAAGTTAAATATAACACAGACGTTGAGTACGTTATATTAAAACGCCATTGTAGCCTCACTAAGTCATTACAGTCCATATTGCCATGTCTGTTCATGCTCTCTCTGACGGCCGTGCATTTTGACAATAACTCTACAACGTTGTCTATGTCGTTAGACTATCGTGTCAAAAGCACACCGTATTCCAAGAATGCTTTCCATAAGTCATCTAGTATACGAGGACGATGGTTTCCCAGCACTCGGTTCAACAATCCGATCCTACAAAAATCAATAGGCGCTTCGTTTGGCATCTTGGCCAATATAAAACAGCATGAACACTCATTTCATTTTCCGGCTATTTGAGGTATGTGACGAAAATGGGGGAGCAGAAATGTTGTGAAACAACTTGGGTACACGCTTATTTCTTTCGTTTTTTCAGACGTATATCCATCTTGATTGTATTGCGTACTGTTGCCTGGAATACGTGAACAGCCTTATGTTCGTGGACTTTCACCTGTTATAAGATGCCATACTTTGCTTACCACGACTGGAGTACGACTTGTTGCTAATCTCTTTCTGGATGGTCCTGGTTTCTCAAGTTGATCCACATTCCTTTGCTTTCCAATACCATTAAATATAAGGAACATCTCTCTCGGAAATTCTAAATCCCCGATCTGAATACACCTTTATTATCTAAGTGTATGCATATTTTTCGTCGGAAAGGGTTGTTACTTACCTTTCTATAAAGGGATCAATTTTTGGTAGTATCACACTACCTACGCAACGTTAAAGAATGCCAAAATGTGGTATTGATACATTCCTTTCCAATGTAATTTTACATCGGCTATGGTTGTCCCGTGACTTGTAGACTTGCATACTCAAAACCATTCTAATATAACGTACTCAACCCTTTATGTTGTCCGCCGGTGGGATAGAGTAAGTCTATGGATTTACAACGCTAAATCAGGGGATTCGATTCCCCTCGGTGGACCCAGCAGCTAGCCCATGTGGCTTTGCTATAACAAAACACACACACATATACCCGTTGTGTTACATATAGTTCGAGTTTTCGAAGTCTAGAATTTGTTAATCAATTTACCACTTAACGTCTCTACATCGGTGGCTCTCCAAACCTCAGGGGTTTAAGATAAGTACGTGTGATAAAGTCGTCCAAATAAAATACACCGACTTTTAGAAAGAGTTATTTGTAGAATATGACACAGGAAATGTGTATTAAATATTTTTTAAAGTAGACATGAGGCGAGAAAAATCAAAACTGTCCAAGCGTCCACTCTCTCATTTTTGCGAAGCTCTTGTGGCTCCGCCAGTGCATAAAAGTATAGCATTTTTCAAAATTTGTTTCAGAAAACTATGTATTTTGTGTTGCATTAGAAGACTTCACAAAAATGTCCGTCAAAAGAGATAGACCTTCTGCGGACTCATAATACTAGAAACTGGGCTTCGATACCCGTGGTGGTCAGAGCACAGATAGCCCATTGCGTAGCTTTGTGCTTAACGACAAACAGACATAGGCCTCCAGTGCCTCACCGGTAAATCTGCGGACCTATAACGCTAAAAATCAAGTTTCAATACCCATGGTAGGCACAGCACAGATAGCCCACTGTGTAGCTTAGTGCTTAAGTACAAACAAACAATGCCCCCCAGTCTGCGGGCTTACAACGCTAGAATCCGGGTTTCGATACCCGTGGTGGGCAGAGCACAGATAGACCATTGTGTAGCTTTGTGCTTAACTTCAAAACAAACAAACAATGGTACTGCTGTAATTTATGTGCCGAGTTGAATTTAATGCACTTATATGCAAGTTAAAATAGTCACAATACAGCTTCACCTGTCATGCCAATACAGATCATATCCCCCCTATCTAAAAAAGAAAAAAAAAAAAAAAGGCCGCAAAAAAAAGATTTCGTCACGGTAAATTTCTTGGCACGTTTCTCAAGCTCAGTCTTCTATTGTGCACCAGAATCCTGCTACAACCACCGAATTCTTCGTTTCCACTTGTTCGTACGTTTACCAGTTTTTTGTTTGCTCCTGCACGATATTCTTAGAAGACAGCGTTTCGTTTCATTTGTGGCATCTTGTTTAATCCCGTGTTATCAAAGTATTCGAAGCATCGCGTGATAAAAGTTCCCGACCGTAATACTTTTTTGTTGTTGTTTCCAATATGGTTGTGGAACTAAGTCTGTTTTGTTTTTTATATATAAATAAGGCCTTTTTGTATTCGTGACTTCCATAGTTTATTTCGGTTCAAGTTTTATACACTCTAATGAGAAAGACATGTGAAAATGTACGTTTGGAGATGATGTGACGTACTGATATAGGAGATGCGCATAAAAAGGGGTACATTTACGCCTTCCGTATGTAACTCCTTGCATATTGTACACTTATACATTAAGGGGTGTGAATTTTTACCTTTTTACCAACGTGAGAAATCGTTAGTGTTAAAAACACACCTCAGTCGCAACTTTTATTTTTAGTGTATTATAATATAATTATAACTATGCTCACGCTATACTCGGGGACTTCTTTTCGGATCTGGATAAGCTCTGACAGTTTCTTAATTTAACATTCATGCTAATCTTCAAGTTTCATTCGAAACTGAATTTGAATAAATGCACCTTTATCCTAGAAATAAGTTAATGAGTGTTCTTTTACATAGATACCATTCTCACAAAAGACCATATATATACATATATATATATTATCTTTTTTTTATTTCGCGCAAAGCCACACAAGGGCTATCTGCTTTAGCAGGCCCTAATTTTGAAATGACACACTAAAGGAAAGGCAGCTAGTCAACACCGTCCATCGCCAACTCTTGGGCTACTCTTGTCAGACCGAATAGTGGAATTTGACCGTCACTCTTATAATATACCCAAGGCCCCAAATTTCGGAGCGAGATTTTTTATAGTTTGGCGGGAAACTTTAAGTTTCTAAACTGGCAATATATTTGGAAACGAAATATTTGTTTGTTTGTTGTTAAGCCAAAACTACAAAACGAGCTATCAGGACCATGTCCATCGCAGGAATCGAACCCCCAATTTTTAGCGTTATAAGCTTACTGCTGTGTTTCCGGAGGGTGGATCTGAAGAACATAGTAGCTGCAATTCATTCACCTTTGTCTGACAAAATTATGAAAAAACTCTGTATTAATTTCTGAAGAATACACTAAACATAAGTGATAATACAGCGCACACGTTAACATCTAAATATGTCATCGAACATTCATTCTATAAACGTTGACATAAAATGAATATAAAACACTGGCGAGTTAAAAATGGTAAACAATTTCTATTTGATTAATTTTCCAGCTTGCATCATGGAAGAGAAATAAAAATGAATATTATGGTGTCAGAACATATCGTGAATGTGAAACGCGTATACTTATTTGCTTTAATGAGACTAAATTTCCATTACTATTATTTGTTTACAAGCTACAACCAAAAATTGGTTCTAAGGTACTTCAAATATTTGTACTTAAACAGGGTTATAAAACCTCAAGCTCATCGCTGTGCCGCCAGGAGGCAATATCGAACTATTGTTTATCATCTTTGTCAATGGACTTTTAGTAGGCATAAGAAAGAACTTCTGACAGAAAATGTTCTTACAGAAGTAAACAATTCTATAAATCAATGTCATACTCAACAGTAAAACAACAAAGAATTCTTGGAAAGGATTCTCAACGCCAGTGGAAGCTGCCGTTTTCTATTATTCAGAATGCGTTTATTTTAGGTGTTGTACGTATAAGGGGAAGGAAGATTAGTTTGTTGTTACGAGCAAAACTACACAATGGACTAACTGTGCTCAGCTTACCGCAGGCATCGAAACTTGAATTTTAGCATTATAAGTCCGAAGACTTACCGCTGAACCACTGGAGAGTGCGGAAGGAGGAGGAAACCTCGTGTTAATATTATCCTTGTTTTCTACAATAAGATTATAAGTCTTTATTTTACAGAACGAATGAAATTTCGAATTAGTAAAACATAAACAACTGAACACAGATATTAGTACAACATAAACAACTGAACACAGATATTAGTAAAACATAAACAACTGAACACAAATATTAGTAAAACATAAACAACTGAACACAGATATTAGTAAAACATAAACAACTGAACACAGATATTAGTAAAACATAAACAACTGAACACAGATATTAGTAAAACATAAACAACTGAACACAGATATTAGTAAAACATAAACAACTGAACACAGATATTTATCAAGTGTCCTGATCTTATGTTATGGTCGCGGGTTGGCCTTGTGATAGCACTCTGTATTTCGGAGTTGCTGAGCTGGGTTCAAATCCGTGCGATACTATAAAATATTCCCCGCACTTTAAGCTGTGGGTGCGTTATAAGAGTGACAGACAATTTTGTAGCACGGATGGTGGTGTGGTAGAATGTTGCTGAGTGACTGGTCAGTGGTTCCAAATTATGGACATCGGTAGAAAGTCTTAGTAGCTTTTCTTATATATACAAATTATTGTGCTTTTTAAAAAAAATATATTATATTTGCCTAAGCAGTAACATTTCATAAAACAATATAAATAAAACAACTCTTAAAATGAGGTACATGTAACATTGCAACTACTATAGATGTTTCAGAATAAATTTAAAAGTGTATTTCATAACCTGCAATCAAACTCTTTGCGTGCTTAAGATTTATATTTTTATGATTAAAGCCCAAAAACTGCGTTTACTGAAATGAGGCTCTTATGATATATTTACAAAAAATAAGTTGTGTTAAGAAACTGTAGCATACAGTTTTGATTACGATGGTCGACCCATGCAAGATCTCTTGGTCTTCGTCAAATTGTGTTTATTTCGAGCTTGAACTAAATACCAGAACAAGGTTATAATACCTATTTAAAGATTAAAGAATAAGGTATTAGGGTTAAAAAAATTGATGGGTCATATTGAAATAACTTAAGACTAACATGACGCGATATAGGGCTTGAAGAGAAAACTAGAGTATAAAAACATCCATAATTATTGTGATTTTGTCTTTAAAAGTCACATTAGTAAATATACGTCATTTTTGCTGTGAGCGATGAATTCTACAATGAAATAATAAAATCCCAGTTGGAGATCCTGGTAGCAGATCCTGGAGAATCTGAAAACTTAAATAGTATAAAAGTTGTATAAATCATCAAGAATGCAATAAATCTATAGCAATTACAATACACTTATATTACATATTAATGGCATGGGAATGTAGCCCGTGGTCAAGACGGGCTACATGCAAAAAACAACAACATAAAAAAA
>NW_013667025.1:260675-266286 GCF_000517525.1 Limulus polyphemus
TAAAAAAACAACAAAAAAACAATGCAACTGTTGATTGGACAGCCGAGATTGTTTGTTTGTTTTGAATTTCGCGCAAAGCTACACGAGGGCTATCTGCGCTAGCTGTCCCTAATTTAGCAGTGCAAGACTAGAGGGAAGACAGCTAGTCATCACCACCCACCGCCAACTATTGGGCTACTCTTTTACTAACGAATAGTGGGATTGACCGTCACATTATAATGCCCCCACGGCTGAACTTTTTTGCAAGCATGTTTGGTGGGACGGAGATTCGAACCCGCGACCCTCAGATTGCGAGTCGAGTGCCCTAACCACCTGGCCATGCCGGGCGACAGCAGAGATATTATAAGGTTGTTTATAAATGTTTCAGCTTGTTAGTTACAAGTTTTAGACATTAGTTTACATTTAGTAGACTGCCTAAAACATGGATAAGTGGGTGTTATATATCAGGAAAAAACAAACTCTCTTATGTCTCTTCGAGTGATGGCTCAGAAGTAAACAAACAGAAGAACTCGTTCAATGATGGTGATAGTGAAGAATAACAAATTGGTGGCTTTGTAGCTGGACAAACACTTTAGTTTCCGTTTCTACTGCTTATATCAGTAAACTGAAAGTCAAACAAAAACTAAAGTGCGTAAGTACCAGGAGGGGGTTATTTAACATTTGGTTTCACTTACAGAGTTGTTACTTGTTTTCAAATTTTAGCTAATAAACTTATAAGGCATTTGTAAACCAAAAACCTTGAGCATGTAGGTAGAACCATCGGGTTCTTCAAGAAACAAGTGAAAGAACTGGATGGTCTAAGCAGTTTGGTTGAAAAGTATGTCACTGTTCCACCAAAAGCTTTGAAATTATATTCAGAAGCATCTTATTTGATTGGGAAGAACATGAAGAATACATAGAACAATATAGAAAATACATTATTTTTTCCTGCTGCCATGAAAAATGTGTTAGATCATACATAGAAAGAGATAAGGTAAGGCTCTCAAGTCTATCCCTTTATCACGTGACACTGTCGCAAGGCGTAGAGATTTAATCTCTGTTGACATAAAAATTCAGTTGATAACACACATCCAGAACAATCCGAAATTCGCCCTACAACTTGAAGAAACCACAAATGTTGCAAACTTAGCTCAACTTCTGGTGCTTGTACGATAATGAAGCTACGAAGAAGAAATGTGTGAAGAGTTTCTGTGTAGCCAAGGACTGGAAGGAAGAATTTCAGGAGAAGCTAGCCATCTTCTCTCTTGTTGGTGAGTTTTTCACCAAAGACCATCTTTCTTGAATTAATTGTGTTAGGGTGTGCACTCATGGAGCAGCTGAATTTATGGGAACAAGAAAAAATTAGAGCCAAAGTAAGCGCCCTTGCTCCAAGTGTGACATTTACACATTGTATCATAAACAGGGAAGCACTATCTTCAAAGAAAGTGTAGCTCGAAGCAAACAAAATGTCACAATATGCGGTGAGTGTTGTGAACTTTGTGAAATCAAGAGCTTTGAACTGCAGAATGTTTTCCTTTTCTGTCGAGAAATGGGATGGATCCACATACGCTCCTGCTTCATACAGAGTTGTGCTGGTTGTCTCGCGGAAAGGTATTCAGTCACGTTGTGCAGGTAAAAGACGAATGTCGCATTTGTTGTTAGACTACGACCCTACACTAGCAGTGCATTTAATGGATGAAGAGTCTTCTGGTGTTGTACAATCTGGCTGATATTTTCGAGGAACTCAACGAACTTAACTTGTCACTACAAGATCGGAATAGCAATATTTTGCAGCAGAGTGACAACTTGATCATTGTTTTGTTTTGATTGCTGTCAGAGCAGAAAACGCTTACTCCCACAGGTAAGTTGATATGAAAGGCAAAAGCACGTCCATCATTTTTCTTGACAGGTCAGGGTATTCTTTATGAAATAGCAACCAGAAATTCTCAAGAGGTTTTGACTTAAATTCTGCCCGAAGAGTTTTATCACTGGATAGTTTTATGAGCTTTTCTTGGGCTGCCATTAAATGGGTTCCAGATCCAGTCGTGTTCATCCGTTGACTCTTGGAATTCAACTGCAAATTGACATTGAAGTTTTTCGAGTTGAATAGAAATAACGCCACGAATAAGACTATGATTTAACTCATTTTCTTCCAAGATTCGTTGAAGCAATGAAACGTTTCATAGTTTCCGTTCTCAAACCCGTCTGCTGTCCCAACAATTCAGCTAAGAATGGACTTAAACTTATCCCAATCTAAACCCCATTCTTTACACTAATTGGGCAAGAAAACTGAAACCGTTTGCTTTATGCTACGCACCGTTTTAAGACTTATTTTATTTTTCTACCGGGCGCGGGTGGGAGAACAAAATGCATGTTTAAAAAAGGGGTGCCATAAAAAACGTTTGCACACAAATGGACTAGAGAGAAGGCAGCTAGCAAATAGCACAAACCGCCAATTCCTTTTAATAGAATAATTGGATCTGATGGTCACTTTTATATTGCACCTACGACCCCAATGTGTGGAGTACCTTTTTTCCTCCAACAGCAACGAACCATGAATTTACAATCCAGGCATGCTAACCACTGGGTCACGAGATAGTGTAAGAAACCTTAACTTCTATGAATAATATACTAACTTGGACAGTTAAAAGTAAACGTATTTTCACTCAGCTGCATTTATAAGAACTGTTCTAAGAAATAAAAAAGACGTAATTGTTTACCTCGTCCTAATAACGACCTATACTGTTACACATTTATCACTAACGAGGTGCCATCTACGAGTGAAAAAATCGGCCATTGTTCAAACCAGTGTTTACATCAAGTATTCACCTATGAATATAGAGAACCCAAAATAATAGATACATCACTCGTGATTCTATAAGCATACATTAAAGTGTGGAGCGAAAGCGAGCCCATTCTGTGCAGGAATAACGAAGAATTAACTACAAGGATATGGTAGTGTTTGTTTGTTTTTGGGTGGGGGGGGGGTTCAAAATTTTGAGCTCAAAGCCACTAAAAGGACTAGCTTCACGTTGTCGTCCATATTTTTTTAACTAGTAAACTAGAGGGATGTCAGCTAACCAACAGCGCCCTCTACCAACTCATGAACTGCTCTTGTCGTGGGGATTCGATCATCGCACTTATAACGTACCAACGGCCCCAAGTGATGGAGTGCGTTTTTACGACAAAGGGCCGTGAGCCATGAATCCTCAGATATTTCTAAGTCCTGCCCTTATTATAATTTCTCAAAGTCACGTTTGTGTTTCATTATATCTTTTTGTTGTTGTTACAATAATTGGTTGGAATGCCATTAACCTTGGAAGAACGTGCGGAGGTTATCTTACGATATTGTGTCGTTAAGTTAACGATATACAAGTTATCTTGTGATATTGTGTCGTTAAGTTAACGATATACAAGTTATCTTGTGATATTGTGTCGTTAAGTTAACGATATACAAGTTATCTTGTGATATTGTGTCGTTAAAGTAACGATATACATTTCGAACAGCTTTAAAGACACAGTTCACAAAAATCAAGGTGATGCGCGACTTTTGTATCACCCTGTATATAAACTATAAAACTAAACAAGCGACACTGACAAATGAGAGTCATTAGCCTGTAAACTCGTGTATTACTCCTGTATAGAATTTCACCATCATGGAATTTAGAACCGCTCACATCCGGTGACTGTACGATATTAAAACGACCATATCTGATTTCATTTAAAAACACGGAAGCTCTTTTAACAATTCACTATTAATTGAGATTACGATCAGAATCTACAAACAGTCACGTGCTCTCCAACTATGTAATCCTTATGGTTAAGTTTTGAGGTTAAGTATGCTTGTAATGTAACAGGCACAATAGTTAATTTTGCTAAATATTCCAAGTAAGATTATGTAAATTCCTAAAATGAGGACGTTTATTTCATTACAAGTTCCTCTTTAACGACAAACTTCTTAAATATTTGTATAAAGTATATCCCTGTTCAATTCTTCTTAATATAGCTGGGGTGGAAGTCAAAATCAACTTATTAAGAAACCTGTAAAATCCGCAATTTGCAAACAATGGGCTTATATATATACTTACAAAATAAAATCCCTTATTGTGCTTGTAATCTAGCACAAGCGGATGCAGGCGAAGCAATTGGTCAAATAAAACAAATTTACAAAAATTCCACTTAGTAAGAAGCTTAAAATAAATCAGCTATAATCCTTTGATAACTAACCAACAAAAATACAGGACTTGGCATTGCCTGTTTAAAAATAGTACTACTAACTTATCGCAACAGCTATGAAATGCTCATTGCTTAATTTAATTAACAATCATTTCATGAAATATCAAGAAAGTTTAAGAGTCACACCACTGGATCTACTTTATTTTAGATTAGTTTTTGTTGTTGTTGTGTTCGAAAAGGATTCCTTAAAGCGTAATAAAATATATTTCATGCGGATATTTTTAGATTTTACTCTAAAACATCGATACTTAAAGATATTCATACATATTCGTTCTATTCAATTTAATTGACAGAACTTACTTTGAGTTTGCTGCAATTATTTGACATTAAATTTTCACAACATTATTTGAAAGTAATAACAAAAAAATTATTTTTTGAACGAAATTAGAAAAGAAACATTTCATACCCGAGTAAGTCCAATAACAAATACTAATGCACAATTTTTTCAAAGCCTCCCAACCCCACACGTGGCGGATCAGCAATAAGTTAAGGCTTGAAATTATGAATCCATCCCTGCGGTGACCAATCACAGCATATACCCCTGATAGTATATCTTTATGCTTAACACCACACAAACGTATTTCAAATTGGATCAGAAACAAAACAGGAGGAATCATACATCTCTAAGTTGTAAAAATAAAAACATATTACTATATATTTAAAAGTCCCTGTACTGAATTCTTGAGGTGTAATTATTATGCTACTCTTACTGGAAGATTGTGTTCTTTTAACATGTATTTAATTGTGTTCTTGTAACATGTATTTATGTGATATTCTATAAGCACTAGAAGTATTAAATATAAACTTCTGTTTTTAACTTGTGAATAAACCCCTCGTAACTTGTTTTAGTTATAAAACTAGAAAAGTTTGGCTGTAACCTAAAGGAAAAGCCAATTCCCCATATTTCAAAACATTGTGCTACTTGTGTTAAGAGCACAATAACTATGGTCTAGAAACATAATATCTTGTATGGTTTTATGTTATTCTATATATTAAGTTATATATTAAGATTCTGGTTTACAACCATGGAAAGACTGTTACAGAAAGGAACACCTTCCTTCTACCAATCCAAATTATTTTATTAATGGAAGATGCTGAATCTTAGAATATAAATATCTTTAATGATTTCACGCATTATCAAACAAAATTCCCAGCCGTTACAAGAAGCGTTGTTTGAAAATCAAATAGAAGGTCAAATTTAGTATGTCAGTAGGCCTTTCGCAGAAATGGTGCGAAGATGGTGCAGACCGGTGATAGCTTTCCAGTAACGTTATGGATTCCTACTACATGTAGTAACACTCAGGATCCCTAAAATAGAACTAGTGCAAGGATGGTGCAAACTGGTGATAGCTTTCCAGTAACGTTATGGATTCCTACTACATGTAGTAACACTCAG
>NW_013667025.1:267237-270139 GCF_000517525.1 Limulus polyphemus
GAGCATGTTTGGTGGGACGGGGATTCGAACCCGCGACCCTCGGATTGCGAGTCGAGCGCCCTAACCACCTGGTCATGCCGGGCCCATTAATTTTATGAAAGACTTAAAAACGTTGTCAGCTATGATCTCTATGTTTAGTGTTTTCTTCATTCTTGTTTTGTTGTTGTTGTTTAGAACAGCGTTTCTCAACCTTTTTCGAGACCAGGAACCGGCTCGCTGCCTCCCTAAATTGTTGCGAACCACTAAACTTTGAGTACAACGAAAACCATTACGATTTAAATATGAATATTCTGTCAGTTTTTGTTTGTTTATTTTTCCTGAAATCCCACGGACCGGCAAGGTGGTTGAGAAACACTGGTTTAGAACAGGGGTTCCTATTCTGTGGTGCGCTGACCCAGAGAGGGACTTTCCTCAGGTGGTCGTGAAAAAAAGCTGAATAATTAAAAAAAAAAAGGTTTGAGAACCATTGTTTTCCACGTGCGTTAAACGGGTACGTCAGCTAGTATTTTATATTTCAATCAGTTTTCCGCTAGTAAGCATCTTGGAAATATAAGAAATGAAAACGCGAACGAACATAAAAAAGAAATATTTTAATTGGTTGGAAATCAGAAATATGTTAGTTTCTTTTATTAAAATCAGTTCGGTAATTTAATAATATTTGCTTCGGTGGTCCAGTGATAAGCTTGAGGAAGCTTCTATAACGCTAAAATACGGAGTTCGATCCATGCAGCGGACACAAAGTGTAGCTTTGCTCTAAAACAAAGAAACAAAGTACGCAATAAAATAGCTAATAAATCATTAAAATTTCTCTTTTCTGATGACCACACTATGTAAGAAACAATTAGATTCGATTGGAGAAAATAATTCATATTAACCAAGAAGAAATGTACGTCGCTAAAAAAGATTGTAATGGGCAAATTTGAAGCCACAGAATAATAGATTTGTTGATCAGTAGTTTAACGTTGTTATCTACGTTTGCAATTGATCGTATATAATATTTATGATTGGATTAGATGGGTCACAAAGACCGTTGTTCTCTTTGACTTCAACTTGGCCCGGCATGGCCAGGTGGTTAGGGCGCTCGGCTCGCAATCTGCGGGTCGCGGGTTCGAATCCCCGTCACACCAAGCATGCTCACCTTTTCAGACGTGAGGGCGTTATAATGTGACGGTCAATCCCACTATTCGTTGGTAAAAGAGTAGCCCAAGAGTTGACGGTGGGTGGTGATGACTAGCTGCCTTCCCTCTAGTCTTACACTGCTAAATTAGGGACGGCTAGCGCAGATAGCCCTCGTGTAGCTTTGCGCGAAATTCAAAAGAAACAGACTTCAACTTTTTAGCAGACAAGTATGACGTATGTGTGTAACAAAATCTTAGAAAATATATGGAGAGAACGAGTAGTGAAGTTTGTGGCGATATTATAGCAGACATGCGCATTAAATGCTCTTACAAATACTTCAGCAGCCATCGTAAGAAATGTCTTCTTCATTGAAGAGCGTATCTTTTACTGTAATGCGAAAAAAAAAAGAGGGCTTGATACAGTGTTTGATCGATATATTGGGACTTTATCAAAGCTACTACGCAAGCGAAGCAAATTGGGAGGATTATATCAGTGTGGTAAGCTGATTGATGAACAACATGGCCAACTTGCACAAGTATGATATCATTGTGTGAAAACCAAGTGCTGAAGCTCTGGTAAGCAGAGGAAAAAGACATCTCACAAAAGCATCAAGTAGTAGACGGTAGAAGATTTAATGATCACACAGTCAACAACACGAGTCAACATTGCTCTTGAAGAAAAGCTGACAGACAGATCACACTACAGGACTGTGTAACTACGAAAAGACGATATGAAAGACTGAAAACTATCTACAGAGACTCGGGTGTCTTCTTATACTTATATTCCAGTATATTACTACCGGTAATCCACTTCCTGGAACAAAATATAACCGAAATCTGTATGGTGCCAGTTACAACCAAAAACCTAATGAATGCTTATATATATATATATATATTATTTTTCAGAACCACAGAACTTGCTTAACTTTGTTACACACGAGTGTCTCCGCCTACGTCAATTGTGTTAAGTGAGAACATCCTTATACCAATGTCAAACAATTAAAGTATTTTTTTAACGAAGCGAATAATGTTTGGAAACGTTTTCGCGCAGTATCGTATTACATCGAACAGATAAAAGCTCAAAACTATTATAGTGACCAACGTGTCGGTACGTGCCTTCAAATCAGGATGTGACGCAGATGTTTCAAGATTGGTACAGAACGCCCTTTTTGTGATCGCGATAAATAACGAACGATAAAGTCCTATTTATTCCTTATTAACAATAAAGTACCACCTGAGCTGGATTTGCATATTAATGTTTCTAGTTTAGGTGATGTTTGTACGTATACCGTTAACATAGTGATCACTCTAACACCTAATGGTCATGCTGGTCTGTGGACGATCTTAAGCGTGAGTAATAACACCTGCCCATCAATTGCCAACATCTATTTTCAGTATGGTTAACTGACAAATTTTTTGAGAGGAGTGTACATGTGTACCGGATAAATATATTTACTAATTATATCTTAAAAACTGTTTGTTCTCGAGGAACAGAATTCCACCAGACACACGCTGAGAACCATACGTTATATTCAGGAAAGTACAATGTGTTTCAAACAAAGGTGTGGCGATACAGAATTCTACCAGACACACGCTGATAACCATACGTTATATTCAGGAAAGTACAATGTGTTACAACTAAAGGTGTGGCGCTACAGAATTCCACCAGACACACGCTGATAACCATACGTTATATTCAGGAAAGTACAATGTGTTTCAAACAAAGGTGTGGCGCTACAGAATTCCACCAGACACACGCTGATAACCATACGTTATATTCAGGA
>NW_013667025.1:270593-271949 GCF_000517525.1 Limulus polyphemus
CTACGTAAATGAAACTGTTACAAGCTACGTAAATGAAACTGTTACAAGCTACGTAAACGAAACTGCTACAAGCTACGTAAATGAAACTGTTACAAGCTACGCAAATGAAACTGCTACAAGCTACGTAAATGAAACTGTTACAAGCTACGTAAATGAAACTGTTACAAGTTACGCAAATGAAACTGCTACAAGCTACGTAAATGAAACTGCTACAAGCTACGTAAATGAAACTGTTACAAGCTACGCAAATTACAAGCTACGTAAATGAAACTGTTACAAGCTACGTAAACGAAACTGCTACAAGCTACGTAAATGAAACTGTTACAAGCTACGCAAATGAAACTGCTACAAGCTACGTAAATGAAACAGTTACGGCGATACGATACGAGTATCGTATCGTGAAGCCGTGATACGATTGTATCGATACATCGTCTGATACAATACGGTTTAAGTATCTTCACGAAATGTGGCAAGCTTTCAGTAAACATTAGAAGTCTTTTGTACAGAAAAAATCAGAATTCCTAATAAATTATTTTTGCTAAAAATTAATGATTCGATAAAGGAAGATGAGTATTGAGTACTACATGTTGTCTTCATTTATTTTATCAAAAACATTACATATAAAGTAACATGACAAATTAACAATAACAAAATACATAGACAGATATTAACTTTTTTATTTTACTTCTCTTGCCATCTGCCATTTAGATGAGAATTTGAAAAATCTGTAAAGTGTGAAGTACTTAAATAAGACAATGTTAGTAACATAGATAACGAATTACAGACAAGACTGTTAAACTTTGTAACAAACCGTTGGTGAAACTTCTGTTATCTAGATACGTATCGTATCGACTACTATGATGAGATAAGCACCCTTAATTTCAACCCATATTACACAACTTTTTCTTTTTTTGGAAAACTAGCATCGCTTTTATTTCTCTTTTTACGCCCCTCTCAACAGCACGAAATTTATTATTTGAACAAAATGCATTTTAGTGTAGAGGATATCGCGAGGATGAATTAAAACTGTTTGGAACAAGTGATCCTTGTAACAGTTTCATTTACGTAGCTTGTAACAGTTTCATTTACGTAGCTTGTAACAGTTTCATTTACGTAGCTTGTAACAGTTTCATTTACGTAGCTTGTAACAGTTTCATTTACGTAGCTTGTAACAGTTTCATTTACGTAGCTTGTAGCAGTTTCATTTACGTAGCTTGTAACAGTTTCATTTATGTAGCTTGTAGAAGTTTCATTTACGTAGCTTGTAACAGTTTCATTTACGTAGCTTAACACCTTTAGTTTGAAACACATTGTACTTTCCTGAATATAACGTATGGTTATCAGCGTGTGTCTGGT
>NW_013667025.1:272456-275927 GCF_000517525.1 Limulus polyphemus
GCAGTTTCGTTTACGTAGCTTGTAGCAGTTTCATGTACGTAGCTTGTAGCAGTTTCATGTACGTAGCTTGTAGCAGTTTCGTTTACGTACAGACT
This sequence comes from Limulus polyphemus, assembly GCF_000517525.1. Lineage (NCBI taxonomy): Eukaryota > Metazoa > Arthropoda > Merostomata > Xiphosura > Limulidae > Limulus > Limulus polyphemus. Next base: position 272,552 of record NW_013667025.1, read on the forward strand.
TGATGAACTGATTGCGAATAACGGTAAGAATATTTGAACTGTTTAAACACTTTTCGCGAGTTTTATCAACAACACCACGTACAATGTACAAATCTTCCTCATTAAAACGTATGAAGCTGAATATGCTTCTAGTAAACCGTAATCCTAGAAAAAGTAGTTTTGTTTTTTATATATAATAAACTGAAATAACGACGTTCTTTATAACATCATACTTAATATTTGTTATTTAATTATATCAAAATTATCTATCCTGTTAATTAATTACAAGCGTGGTTTAATTGAACTTGACAGTTCATATGCACAGCCATCAATTTAAAATCTTATATATATATACTAACCCTAACGACTTCTTTATTACTTTGATAACACGTAATCGGTCAAATAGAGTTGATCTGAGCGTTGAAATAACGTGATAAGACTTGGCAACACTAACTCGATATCTTTAACGTTTGCTAGACTTGAAAAAGTATCTTTCTAAAATCCCATGCATTCAAGTTACTTGGAAGTTAATAATAAACACTCTATGATTTCCCACTGTACGTCCCCAACAAAACTCCTGCACTCCATTAATCTGTTCCTTCTTCTCCACATACGAAATTCCAGTATTACTCCCGTTGGATTTCTTACCGGCGATACTCTCGTTCTCACTGTAAGTAAAATAACTTTAGAGTATCTGCATCAACTCGACTGGTGAAGCCTTCAACGTACGAAGGTATTGTTTATTTATATAGTTTAGATCTTTACTATGCAACATACACTAACACTCCACAATCGTCTGTTTCGTACAGTCTCTCTGGTGTACACATGACTTGGTTAATTTCTAGTCATGCTGGGCAGTGTGTATGACGATTGAACCAAAAGAAATCAGTGACCACATCAAAACGAAACTCGTAGTATGTAACACAATGCAATTTCTGTGTGTATCAGACTGAACAATGCAGTATAACAATCGGGCTCCATGTGAATGGCACCTGAAGTCACACAAAACAACCTGAATTGCTACATAAATAGTCATGGCACGTTCATCTTAACATCGATTCTTCCCTGTTTTAACTACACAGAAAACAAAGATATATTGTCTGGGGAACCAGAAAATGAGTTTATGCTATTTTATCAACCTGAATACGTCTCCAGGAATATCTTCATTGACACCAGTTATTGATGAAATGCTAGTAATAACTACGGTATAATAGGTATGAAATGTGATTCTAACACCTAGTATGCCAAAGCTTAAACAAATACGCCATTACCAAAACATCAACTTAGAAAATAAATCAACTACTTGTGCGGATATTATAAACCAAATATTAACATATTTTTCGCAACTTAATATAATATCAAACTTTGTTCATTGTAAACAGTTCCTTGAGAAAAAAAAACTACACCTTGAAACAGAAACCCTATCACAGTAAGTAATTAAATATAGAAATTTATCTACGTGATAAAACCAAGTCCTAAAACAATAGACAATACATATAATTCGGGATTACATACAGTGTTGGAAATGATTATGGGAAAGATGAGTGGCGAAAAAAAGAGATAAGTTTCAAATACCACACGAATGCCATCCCTTTATCATGTGAAAATGAACTGCACCAGAATACGTCACGTGTTGATATTCAACCAATCAATAAGAACGTGCCATATCTTTGGCCAATGGGGATAACAATATCCCTGAGCGCCCCAGTTGAGGAAAATTTATTTCCTTTAAAAAATAAATTCTTGTCACGAAATTGTTGTTTTTTGTTGTTTTGTTTACGATGCCACATCACTATAAAGTCTATAATAGCTCATACTATGCCAAGTCGTAGTAGTGTAAACCAGTCATGGCTCTCAGAATATAAATACTGCACGATAGGTGTACAGAAATAAACGATTTCGATGGTGGGGGATAATTCATGTCAAAAACTGTAGCAAGACTCCATGTTTCAGTAACAGCTGCATGCAAGACTGAAGAAAGAGTAGGTAAAATTAGCATTGTTGATGGAAGTGGTTGAGGCAGAAAACCGAAATTCTCCAAAAGTGATGTTAAGTATCTCAGGGTATGTTCTGTACGAGATGGTCGAGTACACATTTACACGAAGTGGTCTCAATTGCACAAAAAACCATTGTTAAGGAAAGGTAACCAAACCAACAAAAAGGTTGAAACGGCTGCGGGACTACAAACAGTAGTATGAGCAAATCTTGAGACGTGTTCTTTACAGATGAATCCAAGTTCGAATTGCTTGGTAACAATCAACAACAGTTTGTACGAGGGCGAAGAGAACAGTATCAGTTAACTTACAACATCTACAGCAAAGCCATGGCTGGGGGATCAGTAGAAGTTTGGAGCTGCATCTCAGGCAAAGGTGTCGATGATCTACACAAAACTGATGACACCCTGACTGCTGTCAAGTACAGGCACACTCTAATCCATCATGCCATTGCTTACGGAGAGGGATTCATCCTCCATCAGGATAACGATCCTAAGCACACAAACAAATGTGGTGAAACAATATCTTGACAATTAATAGGCTGATAAAACACAACTAATGCTTGGCCTACATATTCATGTGAGGCTGTATTGGCTTATGAAGAACTGAGAAAACCAAAAGTCGATCGAACAATATGTTTGAATTGTGGAAAGTGATACAGAAAAATTGGAACAATATTCCACTATGGTGCATTTATAAACTGTGTGGAAGAATGAGAATAAGGTGTAATGCTCTGTGTAAAGTAAAAGGTCTATAATACAAAATGCTGGTGCATTGTACAACATATTTACTTTTTCTTTAATATTTTCTATAATAATATTTTGTTCCATTAATAAGTTCACTTTCAGCAACTATTTCTCATTGTTTGTTATCCCGATATATATCGCTTGCGTATTTCCATAATTCTTTCCATTACTCTATTATAGTGGACCTCAAATTGACACTCTTATTATATCTTTTCAAAACATCATTCTTAATAGATTTAATACGTGTCTGCTGTTGGAAATCTGTATTAGAACAGTTAAAAAGGAAAGTAAAACTTGTTAATGTAAATTGTTCTGAGCTTTGTTTGTAATTAAGCACGAAGCTACACACAATGGGCTATCTGTGCTCTGCCCACCACGGGTATCAAAACCCGAATTCTAGCGTTGTAAGTCCGCAGACATACCGCTGTGCCACTGGGGGGAGGGGGGCTGTTCTGAGCAATCTTTCTCCATGGAAAAAGAGTTCGTAACCCTTTATCGTGCAATTACACGTTAGAATACAAATCTTGCCAATGTGTCCGTTGTTTATTCAAAGACATACAGTTTTAGAAAAATAATTTCAAAAATTTATAATACTATATTTATACCAGATAGTACTCTTTCGTGGATATTTACGGACATCGCTGTTTACCTAAGGAA
>NW_013667025.1:276550-288946 GCF_000517525.1 Limulus polyphemus
AAATAAAGAAAAATAAAGCAAGAAATTCGCTTTTTCATCCAAGAAAAAAAAAAGAATTGTTTTTTTTCTTTTACGACGTGAACAAAACAAAACACATTTCTTAGATTCTCTTTACGTCAACAGATGCAATTACATAGCATTTTATATATTATTGTAAGTGATTTACACTGTGTAGAATGAATTACAAAACAGTAATTTTTGCGGAACAAAACATAGCCGCTGTTGATTTACCATTCTTCATTTACCGACTAATTGCAATATACGGTTGGCTACAAACCAACAGTAACCAAGTTAAATACTTACGACCAAGGGAGGGAAAGATCAGTATGCCAGTTAGTACAATGTAACATACAATGAAACCGTTTACATCGATATAGTAGACCCGTGTACAATCTAGACATAATATACGCGTCAAAGACCCCATTAAACCGTAATTAGATTAAATTATTACAACCAGGCTAAGAAAACATATATTTAACCTCACATAAATCTTCGCAGTTAATTAGGCTTTACAAAAACCATATTTTATCTTAATGTGTTCTTTGCTAAGGATATTATGTTGTAAGATGTCGAGTAAGTAATTCTACTTTAGTGTAACATCTCATGGTTCGAATAAAGAAAAAAGTTAGAATTAGATGTAACAATAAATATTTCTGGCAAATGCTACCCATCTGCTTTCAACAAAAACTAGGACATTCTGAAACATATAGATGTATGTTGTTGCTCTTTACGTATAGATGTATGTTGTTGCTTTCTACATATACATGTTTGTTGTTGCTTTCTATATATAGATATATGTTGTTGCTTTCTACATATAGATGTATGTTGTTGCTTTCTATATATAGATATATGTTGTTGCTTTCTACATATAGATGTATGTTGTCGCTTTCCACGTATAGATGTATGTTGTTGCTCTTTACGTATAGATGTATGTTGTTGCTCTTTACGTATAGATGTATGTTGTTGCTTTCTACATATACATGTTTGTTGTTGCTTTCTATATATAGATATATGTTGTTGCTTTCTACATATATATGTATGTTGTTGCTTTCTACATATAGATGTATGTTGTTGCTTTCTATATATAGATATATGTTGTTGCTTTCTACATATAGATGTATTTTGTTGCTTTCACTATAGATGTATGTTGTTGCTTTCTACATTTAGATGTATGTGGTTACTTTCTCTATATATATTTGTATGTTGTTGCTTTCTACATATAGATATATGTTATTGCTTTCTTTATATAGATGTATGTTGTTGCTTTCATCATATAAATCTACGTTGTTGCTTTCTACATTTAGATGTATGTTATCTATATGTAGAAAGCAACAACATACATCTAAGTGTAGAAAGAAACAATATACATGTAAATATAGAAAGCAACAAAATACATGTAAATATAGAAAGCAACAACATACATCTATATTTAGAAAGCAACAACATACATTATATATAGAAATCAATAACATACATATATATGTATAAAGCAACAACATACATTATATATAGAAATCAATAACATACATATATATGTATAAAGCAACAACATACATCTAAATGTAGAAAGCAATAACATACATCTAAATGTAGAAAGCAATAACATACAGCTATATATAGAAATCAACAACGTACATCTATATGCAGAAATCAACAACATACATATATATGTAGAAATAAACAACATACATCTGAATGTAGAAAGCAACAGCGTAGATTTATATATAGAAAGCAACAGCGTAGATTTGTATATAAAAAGCAACAACATCTATATATAGAAAGCAACAACATACATCTAAATGTAGAAAGCAACAGCGTAGATTTATATGTTGAAAGCAACAACATACATCTAAATGTAGAAAGCAACAGCGTAGATTTATATGTAGAAAGCAACAACGTAGATTTATATGTTGAAAGCAACGTATGTACATTTAGAAACAAGAACAACAAGAAAATTACGACAAAAGATTAACGAAACGTACGTTTTACCCAGTGTATGTTTTTGAGAAAATCCTCAGCGTCACAGCGGTAAGTCTATAGGCTTATAACGCCAGAAAGCGGGTTTCGATACTCGTGGTGGGCAGAGCACGGATAGCCTACTGTGTAACTTTGCGCTTAACAACAAACAAACAAGCCGTTTTTTGTTGTTGTTTCTGAGAAAAATCAGAAACAATTTGGAGCTTCTCTAAAACCTGTCCTTCTGTGAGTCAGTGGTAAGTTTATGGACTTAGAATGCTAAAATCCGAGATACGATTCCCCGTGGTGGACAGAGTGCAGACGCTAAAAGACAACTTAAGCTACAAAATTGTTTTCCAAATGCTTTTACTCAATATAATGTGTCGTATATTTACCATGAGAAACGTAAGCAACAACTAAAACTTTATGAACTTGACTGATTACTGTCACAACAGTATATTGCTAAACAAAGCAACAGCCACGTTTACTGAGAAGATTAATCACACTTAAATAAAATATGTCACAAAATAAACATCTGTTCAAACATTAATTAACAGTTCGTACACTAGTAATGGGAGCTTATCCTATTAAATATCTAACATCGTTGACTTATTATCACTATGACATACTCAAGTCACAATACAGTAGTGCCATGGGATTTTATTATTATTCTTCCTTCACATGTGGCAAAACTAATATTTAAACATTTGATGTCGATATTTTCAGTTTATTAACAGAGTTTCGTCAATGACTTAGAGGTTCTTTACAGAATAAAAAAAGAGGGAAAACTATATAAAAACCATGGTCCACCCTTCCAAGTCCCTTGATATTTCAGTCAATCTTCGATAAGTAACTCCAGTAATTTGTGAGGTTCACGCTTGCTATCGCATCGAGTAGCCTAATGGTTTTTACCTTATTTTTCTTCCACTTTTTCATCCCTCAGTTGGCGATGATTTTGTGCTGTAGAAGATTTCAGTTTCCATCGTGTTTTTTTAGTGACAGTGGAGTGAACCTTGATGATCGTAATATTGATGTGAAGAGTGATTTATCATAGTCTACATCATCTGACCTTTAAGACAGGAAGACACGTCGTCGATATTTACTTTTCAACATAGAAACGTAAAAATAATGTAAAAAACAACGACAACAAGGAACGTTTTCAAGACCAACTTTCTTGAGGCTAGGGTTTTTCACATTACATAGAACTTTTCATCTGGAACAGCAACGAAGTAAGCTCATTTCAAATCAAGGTAATTGACACTAAGTACAAGTCAACGAGAAACATTAGACTATTACGAAAGTTTTAAAACCTAATCATTTGGGATTTAGACATTTTTTCCGTTGACTTAGAGACAGGACAGAATATTTTAGATCATGAGATTAGATTTTATATGTATTATACGCTGCGTACAACAATTGAATAATTATTAGAACTCATATTTAACCTATGACACCGAAAAAAAAAATACTACTACTGTCATAATATAACGCCAATTATCTTTCCTTACTTCAATTTTTTATGCAAGTCTGCCATCTGGTGATCTGTCGTGTGATCTGAAATGACTGATATTCAGCCAACGCTCGTAAATAAATATTTTGTCGATATAATTTTTACTCTTTATATATCTCATGTAATTTACGTTTATTAAGAAGTATGTTCATCACGAACAAGTAGTGGAGCCTGATATCGACGTTACACAACTTAAAATCAGAATGTTCATATGGTATGCTTATCAGTGTGGCAAGCAAAAATCAACAGACAGGGGTCGCCTGCTCGTGTTATGGATGATGATCTGACTTGTCAAGGTGTCCGAAAAATTATAACAGGGGTCTTCAAACTTTCTCGGAATAAATCCTCCACCAACCCAATAGATCTATAAATACTGAGTAGATCTTTAACAGTATTGTTTATTTTGGGTGTACGCCACAGACCCATAACAATTTCGTACGGCCCCAATTTGGGAACCCCCTGACTTAGAAAATTCCTCTAACAGAGCTATTTCCAGAGCATTTTAATGTTTGAGGTCTCTTGACGGGATGCAACTCAACTCCAAAGATACGAACGGTCTGATGGGAATACAATCCACTATATTTGGCCAATCCCTTCTTCTTCATGAAAGTGTAGATCAGTTTAACAGCGAACGTTATCATCCATTAGGGTCAGTACAAACTGCACTAGTATATCACAGAACAATGGGTATTAGACATACAGACCAGCTAATGTACACTTACATAGCGTCCAACTGGGGCTGTGACCCTATGGTTCAATGCTTGACCAGGTCTGGGAAGCAAAAAATCAACAGACAGAGGTCGTCTGCTCGTGTTATGTGTCCGAAAAATTATATTATTGATTTTGATACCGTTACACATTCTTCTAACGACACAATAACAGTAGAAAATTCAAAACACCCTTCTACGATTGGCTGGCTTATATTTGTTCGATGGCTTTTCACACGAATGAAACACCGGAATACTCTGAACCCCGTCATTCGCTTTGTAACAACAAAGACAAAATTGTTGAGACAATTAAGTATGCAAAATATAATGAAAGACCAGTCATTTATATTACAGTTCAAGATCGCATGACAAAACATATGCCTGATTTTCATATCAACGAGCCAAAGAGGGTGATCGACATTATTTTACTGCTATGACTTTTCATGACTACTATGTTAAAAATACAGATGCTACTTCAACTGTTTTTGCAGGCAGTTATTCTGTGATTTTAGTTCTTGTAAAGGGATTTTCATATTTTGGTTTGAATTTCGCGCAAAGCTACACGAGGACTATCTGTGCTAGCCGTCCCTAACTTAGCACTGAAAGACTAAAGGGAAGGCAGCTAGTCATCACCATCAACCGCCAACCCTTGGGTTATTCTTTTAACAACGAATAGTGGGGATGGTTATCATAACGTCCCCCGCGGCTGAAAGGGCGAGCATGTTTGGTGGAATGTGGATTCGAACCCGCGACTCTCATATTGCGAGTTGAGTGCTCTAACCAACTGGCCATGCCAGGCAGAATTTTTACAGTATGTCTAATTGACAAGGTTAACGGATTTTACTCTAATTCTTAAAATTTACATGTTATGTCAAAAGAAAACAACGCAAAAATCAAGATTTATTAAGTTGAAAGTTTATTTTAAGTTTCACGCAAAGCTGCACTAGCCGTCCATAATTTAGTTATGATAAACTAGAGGGAAGGTGGCTAGTCAACATCACCCACCGCCAACTCTTGGACTACTCTTTTACCAACGTATAGTGACTTTGACCGTAACATTATAACGCCCTCACGGCTGAAAGAGCGAGCATGTTCAGTGACGAGGACTTGAATCCGCGACTCACAAATTGTGAGTCGAACGTTCTAACCATCAGACCATTTAAGTTAAAAAATGAAACGAATATTTCTAATCTATGGCAAATTATTCTACAATTACGTATTTGTCTTACATTAAAATAAGCCATGGAATTGCTGGGTGAAATATAAACTATTTCCCTTTTCTAATTATATTAACCAATTAGGATTGTTTCTTTTTGTCTAGTAAACCAATCACGGCCCTGGGATTCGTGTGCACAAACTGTTAATCCGAGGATACACGGTTCGTGACCGTCTGTCGCAAAAACGCACTCAGCTCAGTCTGCTGTTTGGAGCTGCAGGTGTGCTATAAGAGCGATATGTGGTTGAGCTAAATTATTTTGGTTTTGACTGAGTTAAAAGTAAAGAAAAAGACTAACCAACAACAACGTAAAACAGAGAAAAAATACCTTTACTTAACATTGAAACACAATAAAAATATTATATGTGTGGACAATGAACAGCGCCTATACTGGAGGTCGAAATTTGGGAAGATCGGTTCAGATCTTCTCCAAACTTGGAAAATAAAGTACTATATACAAAATGCAACAATTATATGCTATCTACGTCACCAATAGAAAATAATGGATGTAATATCCTTAAAGTATCACTTTAACTTGACCCGTCAATGGAAAATATCGCTGTCTAGCTTCACCGTGTGTGTGCTACTCTAAAGTAACCTTTTCTACGATAAATTTCATGGGATATTACCGGAGAATGATCCAGAATAATATCTAATTTGGGTGAAAGGAACTTAGCCACTTTCTTGACTAATTTTCTACTTTAAACCTACAGATTCTAGTATGCATGAAAATGTTGAAAACACTTATGTGAACTTTAAGAGTTCTGTTTACTAAATAAGGGAGGTAGAAAACACCTACAGTAAGCCTGCATACTAGATATGGTCAAATCCCACTATGTGATTAGATAAGAGCAGACCAAGGGTTGGTTGTAGGGGTGTTGACTAATCGCCTTCCATCTAATTTTCAACTCTTATGTTTATCATATATGGCCTGCAAGTATGGGTCTTTTCAACTTTTTTGTGTATTCTATATAAAGCCTGTAAGTATGGGTCTTTTCAACTCTTATGTCTACTATATATGGCTTGCAAGTATGGGTCTTTTCAACTCTTATGTCTACTATATATGGCCTGCAAGTATGGGTCTTTTCAACTTTTATGTTTACTATATATATATATATATATATGGCCTGCAAGTATGGGTCTTTTCAACTCTTATGTTTACAATATATGGCCTGTAAGTATGGGTCTTTTCATAGATTAATAGTATCTTTAAGTGCTTGGCAAGTGATTTGTTTTTGTTTGTTTCAGGATTTCGTGCAGAGTTATACAAGGACTACATGCATATGATCGTCGATAATTTTGAACTGGTAAGGTTTACTATATATGGTCTGCAAGTATGGGTCTTTTCAACTCTTAAGTTTACTATATATGGCCTATAAGTATGGGTCTTTTCAACTCTTATGTTTACTATATATGGCCTGTAAGTATGGGTCATAAGAGTTGAAAATCTCCATAAACCTTCTACTTGAAGGTATATAACAAGTTTTTTCAAGGTTTCTCTTCTAAAGTCCTACGTTGAATCACTCTTCAAAACAACTTCCGTCTTCTATAAATCCCACAATCGTCTTCAAGTTTTATCTTGTCAAGTACGACATGAAATCATTAAACTCCTTACTGTAGTTTGCGAATTAGTCTTCTAGGTTTCTCTCTTGTGAATTACAATAAGAAATTCATCTCCTGGACAGCTAGCTCCTTATTGTAGTGCATGAAACAATTTTCTAGGTTTCACTTGTGAAGTACATTAAGAAATTACTCTCCAAAATAGCTACTAACATTAGTGCATGAAAAATCCTTCTAGGTATATCTTGTGAAGTACAATATAAATTACTCTCCAACACAGCTACTAACACTTTAGTGTACGAAACAGTCTTATTGTACTTCACAAAAGAAAGTACTCTCCAATGCAGCTCCTTACTGTTTTAACACGGTACATGTATGCCTAGATCTACATAATTATAGGCCTACCTTAAAATAACATAAAAGAGTTAAAAGACTGAAAATGTCTGAAAGAAATTATTTCAATTGTTAGGAGCTGTTAGGCTACTAGTACTTTAGGCACCTACGAGGAGTGAAGGACGACGTCATTGTTTCTGATTCTGCGAACAATCGACATTACCAGTAAGATATGAAATTATTCAATTATGATTGGTTCCTAACGTTCCATAATTGTTAATCCGGCCCTGAAACAGTCGTATAGGCTTCTCTTGTGAAGTACAATAATATATATATATATATATACAGTAATTGTTAGAGTTAAGTTTATTAATGTTGATCAATAGAAAGCTTGTATATTTTTTTAAGTTCTAAGAACGATTTTAGAAAATAGTAGTAGTCAAAACCATTACTTTTTTTTCTAAGCACCTCGCTTACGTATTTAAGTAGAAAAGTATTTCATTACATTAAAATGTTTTCAAAGAACTTTTTTCTAAAGTACAACAACTATTATTATCACGTCACGAACATCTTTTTATGAAGTATTTTTCAACACGAATTAGGTTTATTACACAGAATTTAAAAAAGATGTTATCTTACGGCATCTTAGCTGGGTACAACGTTTACGTTACTTTTAAAAAAATTGTATTACTCGGTGTGAACTGCATCTTGTATTGCCTTATTCTGTTTAATTTCGAGAAAGTTTTCGTGCGAAATTTCGAGATTATTACAGAACTCAGACCGAATCAGAACATTAAGAAATATAGTTACAGGTCATTTAAAAAAAAAGAAAATGTTAAAGGTTCACCCAGTTTTCTAAATCGAACCATCTTCAATCATCAGTACGTTATAAATAAACAAAACAAGAATAATTAACTACCCAATTAGCTTTATTTAAAAGAAATCACATAAGGGTAAGAAGATATAATGGTCACTTCTAAAAACAACTAAACTTCTATTAAATGCATGTTGCTAATTAAAATAATTAATCATTAAAATACCTAATGGAGATTATCAGACGACTTTATAGGTCGAACAGTATTATGGCTGGGTAAAGTCAGAGACTAGCTCATTAGGCCTAATTAGCTGCTGCATTGATTCTTCAGCTAAGTGTTATTAAGACACGGAATTTTTCTAGAAATTCCAAGCCCTCATTCATTGATGATTAAAATTCAGAGTCACCTGAAGGTAACATTTTCAAACTAGCTTGTATTTGTTTTTAAATTTTGTTTCGTAGTTTGTTTGTTTGTAATTAAGCACAAAGCTACACAAAGGACTATCTCTGTGCTCTGCCCACCACGGGTATCGAAACCCGGATTTTAGCGTTGTAAGTCCGCAGACATACCGCTGTGCCACTGGGGGAGGGGGTGTTTCGTAGTTACGACTTATCAAAAACATACCACTCCTTTTACGTTTTCCGCGAATACTTGTGTTCCGGATATAAATTAATTTATATTAATAAAACTATTTATATTGAAATATTACTATTACGTTTATATGATCAAAAACTTTTTTCGTTGAAAGGGCGGGCGTGGCTCAATAGTTAGTGTACCGAACAATGGACCTGCTCGTCCACTATTCGTGCTCCGCATTTTGAATCCATGGGTGCATTATAAGAGTGAACGGTCAAATCTCACTAGTCGGTCAAACAAGAGTTGGCGGCGGGTGTTGTTGACTAGTTGCCTTCTTTTCAATCTACCAGTTAAAAATTGCCGAGTTTTTAAGGATTCTTCGAAAGCTCTTTGTGGACACTTGACACACGAAAATAAACATTGAGCTTTCTTAGAGGATCGCTCTCTTATTAAAACTGGCACATTTCTTTAAATTTACCATAAGTTGTCATATAGGGAAATATATAAAACATTTTGGAAAAGCAAACGTAAGCTTTATAATAAATAGATCATTTCAAACACTTTAAATCCTATGAGCTTTCTTTTAGAACTGTTTAGAATTTTCGCGCAAAGCTACAAAGGGTTATCTACGCATAACCGTCCCTAATTTTCCGCTAATAGACTAGAAGAAAGGCAACTAGTGAACAGCACCCATCTCAAACTCTTGGATTACTTTTGTCTGACTGAACAGTGAGATTTGACTGCCACTTTTATGAAGCACTAACGGCCCAAAAGTGCGGAGCCCGTTCTTGTGGCAACTTGTCGCAAACCATCAACCTTTGAATTCAGAGTCATGGCAAGAAAACTCTAGGATATACAAGGTACGGCAAAAACTTCGTTCCTAATGTTTCGTGCTAATATAGTTGAAACAAAAGCTCTTCTTATACACGAATGTGCCATAGCTTTCCATATGTGTGAGATATGCTTTTTCTCCCTTGCTCTCTTCTATCATACATTCCAAGTTTTACTTAGCATAAAATACATAAAAGGTCGCAGCAGCAGTAACACCCCTCAACAGAGGAAAAACGTAACTACAAACAACACAACAAAGCTTTCTTTATCACAGGCCCGGCATGGCCAGGTGGTTAGGGCACTCGACTCGCAATCTGCGGGTTTGAATCCCTGTCACACCATACATGCTAGCCCTTTCAGCCGTAGGGGCATTATAATGTGACGATCAATCCCACTATTCGTTGGTAAAAGAGTAGCCCAAGAGTTGGCGGTGGGTGGTGATGATTAGCTGCCTTCCCTCTAGTCTTACACTGCTAAATTAGAGACGGCTAGCGCAGATAGTCCTCGTGTAGCTTTGCGCGAAAGTCATAAAAAAAAATCTTCGTTACCTTCGGTGGTGGAGGTTATATTTTCACTCCTCTGTGTGTGTGTGTTTGTCAGCAGGATTTCTCGAAAACGGCTGAGTGAATTTGGACGAAAGTTGGTACACATTTGGACTATGACCCAACTTAGAAGTGGTTAGTTTTTGGAGGGTCAAAGGTCAAGGTCACGAAAATCCAAAAATTCCTATCTGTTAACATGGGAACCGATTTTCACACTAATTTTGCTCGATAATTCAATCAAAAATTATCGTATTTTGATGAAACTTGGTGAATGTAGGTACATAGAATATTATTCCTCATTGTCTTGCCAAAAATGGCCCGTGTTCGTTGATAACAACGGACATACGGAGACATTTTCGTATTTTTTTTTTATAACCGAACATGATCAAAGCTATGTGGAGGTATGCTCTCTACTAAGCGCCCCATTAGTTATTAATCTGTATTTGTATGGTTATTGTACCAGTCTATCATTACAAATGTTCACCATCGCTATCCAGCTCTTTACAAAAAAAAAAAGTCACATGAAATGTAACATAATTACTCTCACGACTATCTTTGTTCACATTGTGTGGTGTCGACGACGATTAATTACTGTAATTTCCATAGCGAAGATGTTACATGTTACTGATTGAACTACCTAGTGAATCAGACAGATCAAGTATTCATATTACTCTTCTGACGACATCGGCTATTTCTCAAGAAAAGCAACAGTTGCTGTCAGAAATACTTAAAATAATTATATTAAGTCAAATATACATTAACATCTTATACTTAAGTTGAGTACGACTTTGTCCACTTGTACGATGCTTAATTTACTGTATCAATTTGGTGTAATGTATATGAAGCTGTCATCTTTAGTTGACTGAACAAAAATTTTATCGAAGTTTCCTTGTTTTAACATGTTTAAAAACTTTCCACACTACTACTACAGCTGCTACGACCCCTAATCCTGATCATGAACAGTAATAAATGGAAGTTAACATTGAGGAGGAACAGACTGAAGATTGACTCTGTAATTTTTTCATATTGAATCAGTCTCACCAAGTAATTTTTATATTATACGTGACCAAAGTTTGAGACCGTAATTTGTACCCCAGTCACACACACACACACACACACATATCGAAAAGGATCTGAAGGTGAAAGGGGATACGATAATGACACTGTTGTCAATTTGGCGGGCCCGGCATGGCCTGATGGTTAGGACGCTCGACTCAGTTCAGTTCTTTTTATACATTATCAAAGCCTAGCCATTACTTATCTATACAGTACCAAAATATAAACTTTTGGGTTGTTAAGTACAAAGCTACACAATAAGCTATCTGTGCTTTGTCCACTGCAGTTATTTAAAATTGATTTTTAGAGTGAAAATCCTTCATAAATAACCCTGAAGCCTCCAGAGGGATAAATTTAAATTTATAATTTTATATAACCTTCATATAGGGCATCAAACTCTAGCGCTGTAATTTTAATAAAGCACTAGTGTTTTAATTTTTTTTTATGTAGTATCAATTCTTGCTATGTTTTTTCATAGATCACAGACTTGCCCCATAATTCTCTCTTTTTTACTGTATCCCTGTTGGCCTGTAATCATAGAGCCGGTCGACTCTATATGTAGAAATTACCAAGGTATAATACAAATATGCACGCTAAAAAATCAACAATGACAGAGAGTTTTGATTTAAAAGATGATTGCCACTCACCTTCATTTGTTTTTCTACCCAACAAGCCCAAAAACAAGGCAAGAAACCATCGCTAAGATACCAATCCACCAAATTGTTCATCTTTCTTCTTGTTGTTTCAGTCGAAATAACTCTATAATTACTTTATCACTAACGTCAGTTTAAATCTAAATACACACTCTATGTTTTTGTGCAGTGCACGATGTCATCACTTAGTAGTAATTTAAAGAATATCATAAGTTAGCTGTTCCTTTAAAAAGGTTAAGTTCATGGTGAAACAGGAATTGCCAGCCAATAATGGATGAACATAAGATGACTGTAACATGTAAAACACTCAATACTTTGTACATGTGCAATCGGTATCTTTAGGGAGCCAACCTCTATATCCCTCTCGCCACGAGCATCTTTTACTGCGCATGTCACGAGGTTTTTAGTGAGTTACATTCAAAATTTAATTAAACTACTTTTTGTTCATGTTTTACCAATTAATATGGCATAAAATCGTAGCTAATAATCCATATTTCAATAGTATATAAATTTTAGGCTCTTAATTTTATAAGGCAATAATTTAAAAAAAAATACTTGAATTTCCCTTAGTGTGAGAAAAGTGACATTTTTCTTTGGACATTCCTTTTTTTCTAATTTATTTACCACCCCTCCTAGAACTC
>NW_013667026.1:0-10595 GCF_000517525.1 Limulus polyphemus
GTGAATGATACTTGGTGATGATATATTAGCTCTATTTAATAAAGTGAATGATACTTGGTGATGATGTATTAGCTCTATTTAATAAAGTGAATGATACTTGGTGATGATATATTAGCTCTATTTAATAAAGTGAATGATACTTGGTAATGATATATTAGCTCAAAAAAAAAGAAAAAAGAAGAGAAAAGGTGACAAGCAAAAAGCGAATCAAAACCAACAGACTGAAATCGATCCAATCCAATCTTGATAGGTATTTAGGTTTAATAACCCAGGTTTGGTCAGAAATTAAAGTTATTTCTCTTCGCCCCTTTCTTGGTTTGTTAATAATTTTAGCGGTAATAAAATACATTGCTTCCGGGAAGTTTTGATGATTTGCCTTGGTCAAGCGAGAGGAAAGGCTGTGAAGAAGACAAGAAGAACAGACTGAAATATTTTGTAACAGGGTGACCTTGACATTCACCTAGAGACAAGTGGGGAAGAGTTTAAGTGGGTTTGGTTGTTTAGAGGTTTTTCTGGATTTGTCTTTAGACATTTATTTCTAAAATTTCCAGACTGTCTAGTTTTTTACCTTTTTTACAGATATGTAAAATTTTGCATTTGTTTTTTGTTCAAATCGGTGTTTAGTTTCAATAAGATGAAAAGTGTAAAAACTAGACAGTCTGGAAATTGTAGAAATAAACAGATGTCCAAAAACACATCCATAAAAAGCTCTAAACCGACTTAAGCTCCTCCCCACTTGTCTCTATGTGAATGTCATGGTCACCCGGTTCTTTGTTTAAACATATATATAAACTCTGCTACAAAACATTTTAGTCTGTACCAGTGTACCTGATGATGCCTTTACTGGCGAAACCACGGTCGTGAGTAAATTATGTATTTGTGAAACGTACAATTGTCTTGTTTTTCCTCAATTCTGTAATTATGGAGTTTCACCAAGTACCAACGGGGTTTCAAGTATCAATAATTGTAGGGTTGATGCCGTTGAATAGTTTTATAGATGATTGGTTCTTTCAGCCGAGCTGGCTATACACTTCTGTTTTCTGAAAAAGTGTAACTATGATAACATATAAAGGGTTAATTAGCAGTAAATACCTAGATCAGAGTGTCATTTGTAATGAAAGTCTTGGAGGCTAATATACAAGAGTAGCTCGGGTAGAAAGAACTACTCTAAGAAAAAGCCTCCAGTCTTTCTTCAGATCAGTGGTAAGTTTGCTAGAAATAATTTGAGAATTGACAGCCGGGATGTTCGGAAATTAAGCAACTTTCCTTCGCACCGCTCCTGATATAAAAATATTACAGAGCGAAAAAAAAAGAATAAATATAATAATTTTCATAAAATAAAAAGAACAGAAGAACATACACACACACAAATGTATAATAAAACAAAAGTACGTATTTGAGGGAACCGTAAATGAAAGACGCGAACTGAACCAGGTCTGGACTTGCAACAGAGACAAGCTCAAGATAATGTTTGAGTAAAGGTAAAGTAACTAAATTTCAACAACGACAAACAAACAGTGAGAATTTGATGTGGGGAAAAACGGGAGTGCCCCGAGAAAGATCCACTCTCACTGGGCGGGCGCTGAAAAAATACATCCGCCCAGTATCCAAGATGGGGCCTGAAAAAAAAAAAGCTGAAATAAAAGTTTTAAGAAACAACAAAAAATGAAGACTTGCACTTGAATGAAGGTGAAACCTACGTAGAGTAGAGGAGTAAACTAAGAACTGTTAGTACACCAAGGTATAGGGGAGGTATATTTTTGCCACGACGAGGGGGGGGGGGGTAATTGCTGTGATAGAAAATAGCGCTAAGACAGGATTTAGCATTTTCTGTAGATTTTAGAAGATCATTTCTTGACTATATTTGCATGTAGTAATGTAGATCGGAAAGTGAAAAGTGATACGGAGTGCGCGGTTTTGTAGTATTTGTAATTGATGGAAAGTATCAACCAACGTGCTAGAAGTTGTTCCATTAGAGACCTAATGACAACTTTGTAGATAAGTAAGAGAGTTGAAGTTTTACAGCCGTGAACGTGGTTTTTCTATACGTAGTAGATGACGAATTCGAGCGCACACTTTTTCGTAATATTTCGTTGAAGTGTGACTTCCAGGTGAACTTGTTATTGAAATTGATAATACCAAGTAACTTGATTGTGTTGGGAAGGCAATGAATACGTCATATAGCTTTCTTTAGTCCGGAGAATCTGTTATTTAAACTTTTATAGAAAATGAACGCTCGAGTTTTCGAAAGATTGGGAACAATCTGTCATTTGTTACCTCATCTCGTTGAGAGAAATCTGTACTCTTGTCGGTTAGCTGTAGGTGTGTGGGTGGAGGGGGCGTAAAGATGTGCTCGTCGCCGCTCATGACATCAGCACACTGCGATGCGTGAGTTTATTTGTAGGGGTGGGGGTGTATTTGTAGCGAAGAACCTAAAACTGAAGTTAATGAAAAAAAAAATGTTTGAAAGAGCGTTTGTTGATGCGCACTGTGGAAGCGCGGTTTGTTAGAAAACCTGAGATCCACCTTAGAAACGTGGGTGATATGTTGTAGGTTTTTAATTTTAAGTCCTTTATGCCAGACTAGGCCAAAAGCTTTTTTAACATCTAAAAAGGACACAACAATAGCATGAGTACAATTAAAACAATGAAAAATCGATCTGGTTAACTTTACTTGATGTTCTGTGGTCTCTCTATGTTTACTGGCCGCGTTTTGAATGTTTGAGGATATTGTGTCTCAGATTTTATACCAGCCTGATGGAGATATTTTTTCAGAAGATTACCTATAGAATTAAGTAAGCTTATGGAATGGAATGGAAATTTGATTATTTGGGTATTTTCTTATGGGTGGCACAACAACCAATAAAAAAAAAAATAAAAAAACTGGTAGCGCACATCCGCACATTGCCTTGATACTGGTGCACATGAAAAAAGTAATTCCGCACATTGATTGAAAAAATTAGAGGGAACACTGGTGACAGTAATAATTGCTCATTTCCATTTGGTGGATAATACTAAAAAAGATGAGAGAACTTAAATAGGTGAAATAAGTGAGAGATTGTCAGAAGTGTTTTTAATGGCGGGGTTGATGAGGTCTTCGTCAAAGGCTGAATATCCTAAAACTTTTGATGTGCAATTTAATTTCTGAAATCGTAATTGACCTGTTTATGTAGTCGTGGCTCCCGGTGGGGTGGGGGTGTCAGAAATGGGAATTCTGGGACATAGTCAGGGTGGTTGGAGGTTATATGATTAGTGACTAAGTCGTAATTACTGTTATCAAACGTATCTAGGTTTAGGGTGGTGAGGGTTTCTTTGAAATAATCGACAAACAGGTTTTTTTGCACTGTCGGTTGTGGTAACAGAGTTGTGATGTGATATGTTTCAGTTTTATTTGTTATCTCTGTAGATTTGTTTATATGTTCGACAGAAAGTGAGAAGGTCAGATCTTGCTTTATCGAGAGAAATATAGAAATTTTCTCAGCTTTGTGACTGTTGCTCTTAATGAGCTTCTGGGTTTGATTTTTCATGTTGTCCCCGATGGGACAGCGGTAAATTTACGAACGTTCAATGCTAAAATCCGGGGTTCGATTCCACGCGGTGGACATAGCAGACAGCCCAATGTAGCCTCGCTCTAAAAAAAAAACAACAACAAAAACAAACAGGTTTTTTAAGAGTTTTAATTTATGGGTTGCGTGTGTTTACAAATAGATGGCGTAAGCGGTGTCTCTCGCGGGTTAGGTTGTGTTTGTCCGATTTTAGTTTCCAGCTGTTAATATTGTGACTAATGGTTTTATATCGTACTGTGTTTTCTGTTGTTTTGGATATTGCATGAGATACTTAAGCAGATTAATTGTCTAATTCTAGTGACGTTAAACGGAAGACTGAAAGTTGGGTAAGAGGTTATCTTGGTTATTGTAAAATATTACATATACTGCGTAGAGATAACTGAAAAAAATGAGGTTATGGTCGCCCCCGATATTTGGTCAAATGTTATAGTTAGGGATGGAGAAATTTGAGGAGGAGTTTACGAGGGTTTGGTTGATAGCTGGAATGTCTGTTAATTCGCCGTTAGAGATTTATTAGGAAATATGTTTTGTAGATTAAACAGCCCTGGATATTTACGGGGGGAGGGATCTGGCCCGGAGGCTGTTGAGGGCCTTGGCAGTGGGATATTCCAAAGCTTACTAGAAATGCATACTACTTAATGAGCTAAAATGGCTACTGCTTTTTCATGGATTCATAAATAAATTTGTCACCTAAATTTCTTTTATGAAAAATTAGCAACAAAAGTGAATAAATAGAATGAAAGGGGGGCCCGATGATATTACTGACCCCAGGGCCTGGTCTTGCTCTCGACGCCCCTGGTTATAGCTACCCACGTTACATCTTAGCACGATATAGTTACTGAGGGCTGTTGAGGCTGGGTTCCTGGTCCAAATAACGCTGGTTTGCTGGCAAACTTGTTTTAAAAATACTTGCGGAAAATTCATAATGTAGGGGTCGCTGCGATAAAAGCTACTATATATTCTATTTCGCGAGACTGGAAGAGTTTGTCTCGCACACCTTTGAACATCGATCTCGTCATGCTAAGTAACCTAAAGCCTCGCCTATCACTTTGCTTCCATATATCTTATATCTTCACGTTAATGGGACACTGGTAAAGAATTGGCACTTTACCAGTGAATATGGGTTATGTATAATGAGACCATTTGTATACAACCAATCTAACCACTTAAGACCATATCATTTCCTAATCCTCGAGTTTGGCGAAGGAAGATTGCTCAATCTTCGAGCACCCGATGATTAATTATTTAAAAAATAACTAATTTTCGAAATACCTGCCAGTAGTTTAGTTATTTCATGAGCGTATACTGCTGGACAGGCCTGTTGGGTCTGACGAGTGGCGTCTTCATAGGTTTTACGCCAGGATTCTTCCTTCTGAGTCGGGTTGTGGCCACTCAAAATTTGTTCCCCTGAGGTTTAGGTTGTTGTTGGTTATTGGTTTGAAATTGATGTTAGTAGCTGTGTGTGTGGTTTTTCTGGGGTCTCAAGTAGAGGGACCCTTATTTCTGACACTGTTGACTTAACGATAACGGGGATACTCTCTTTAGGAAGCGGTGTAGGATCCTCCACATTTCACACAACGGTTCTCCTTCCGTCGTTTGGGACGCCAGGTGGTTTCCGGAGCACCAGACGTACTTGTGTGATGTAAGCTGTCCTAATGTAGTCAAAACTCTGGCTTTTGAAGCACTTGCCTTTTCCACATTGTATCAGGACCACCAGAGTACAACTCCCGACCTGATGAGGAGGGTAGTCTGGGAAATTATTCTGATTAGTAGTGTAAGTTCACTTGTCTTGAATGACCTTTGGCTGTCTTCCAGACGACGATTGTTTGTTTTTGAATTTCGCGCAAAGCTACACGAGGGCTATCTGCGCTAGCCGTCCCTAATTTAGCAGTGTAAGACTAGAGGGAAGGCAGCTAGTCATCACCACCCACCGCCAACTCTTGGGCTACTCTTTTACCAACGAATAGTGGGATTGACCGTCACATTATAACGCCCTCACGGATGAAAGGGCGAGCATGTTTGGTGGGATGCGGATTCGAACCAGCGACCCTCAGATTGTGAGTCGAGCGCCTTATCCACCTGACCATGCCGGGCCCCAGACGACGAACCCTTGGCTCTGATTAGATTTTGTCAACAATGGTGTCCACGGATGACGTTGCTTCTCTTGGTTGAGGACTCGTTATATGTTATTTTTTCACGAAAGAATACTCTAGCCAGGGTTTGCACAACTTAGCATATTTTAGGAAGAACAAACGTTAATGTGTGTTCCTCCACGAGGTAGGCAGCGAACGTTAGCGAAATTTATTGCTGGGAAGGAACGTGCAGCTCAGCATCACCTGTGGCTGCCTATGAGTTGCAAATACATTTCACTATAATGGATGTTGTTTGGCTGAGGCGGTGCTTGGGTGAAGTCTAGCTAGCGTTGTTTTAAGTTTAGTGTTAATAAAGACAGATCTGAGTGTGGCTACAGGTTTTGCATATACACGAGTTAAATAATGTTGGATTTTCCTTTCTTGTGTATTGTATCAGATGGTGTTTATATGGTTTTTAATATTTCTGATACTGTCGAATTCATTAATTCAAATAGGCGAACAAATCAGCACTATAAAACAATAATATAATTAATACAAATCAGAAACGTTTACAGTGAGACTAAAAAAATCAAAATTATTTTTCCATTACCAGTCCTTGTTGTCATCATTAACTCATAACAGAAAATGTCTGTGGCCATAGCTCCCAAACACGTTGGGGATATTCCATGTATCAGACAAGATCCAAACGCAGATGCCAAACTAGACAGCAACTAAGAAGAATCAGTTAAGGGTTAGGAGTTGATTGCTTGAACCCACAACATCTCAACCCCTACTGACTTTTGCTGCCTGCAGCCAGTTGTGGGAAGGCAGTTACCCACAAGGCAGAAGTACTTTAATCTGCTATATTTTTATACACATCTGTTGTGATATTGAAAAAGGTGTTTTTAATTTAAAGAGGAAGAATTATGTCAGGTTGTAGCTATTAAATAATGTATGACTTTGTGCACTCTCCATATATATATATTATCATATAAAAAGTAAATAATTCTAATACTATTACATTAATTGTAAATAGGTGATCACATCACCACTATTTAACATTAATGAGATTAATACAAACCCAGTTGGTTTGTGTGTGTGTGTATATATATACAAATTAGTCTCCTGCTATTGTGATATTGTGGCTTACCTGTTGGTTTTAAGTACACCTTAGAGTACTATAGGCTACATTATTAGACAACTTTGTTGATCGATTAGTGAACCTGTTAGAGTATTGCTGGATAGGAATCAGAGTCTCAGGAGATTGATTAGTCAGAAGACAGTGAAAACACTGCCATGTACTGCCTTAATCTAGCTGATGAAAATTTATGTGTAGAGTACAATAAGTCAAACATTACTAATTTGGCTGTTCAAGACAAGTTGGAAAAGGATAAGCAGATTGTAAAGAATCTCAGCTGCTCAAGACATTAGCTGTGAAATAATTGTCATACTCCAAATCATTAGATCCCCAGGTAAGTCTCACAGCTTACAATGGCAAAATTCTGGTTTTGATATCTGTGTTGGGCAGAGCACAGATAGCCCATTGTATGGCTTTATGCTTAATAACAAATAAACAACCCAAATCACTATGACTGTAGTTCAAACTGGTTGCTAATTAGGATGGTGCAGATCATGGTTTGCCTTTGACATCATCAACAATTCAGACACTTGGCATTCAAGAAGCTAAACATAGGCTACCATCTAATGGCAGTAATATGAAACTAGTTAGCCAACTGACACTTAACAGTATCACAAATGAGGATCTGGGCTGTTTCCTGAAGCATTTCTGGCAAATTCCGGAACATATTTCAATATCTGATTCTAAACGTGGACAGTCTAGCACTCAATTTCCATATAATATTTAGGTGACATACAACTTATTGACTGGGATACAGTTATTGCCAATTTGACATCAAGCATTACCAACAGGCTGAATCCAAAGCTTCACCTTAGCCACTTATGCAGATTTTCTGAAATAACCTCATGGGAATGCTTATCCTATTATGACATTTGCAGATTGTAATGAGATTCATACAGACAAGCTCAATGATGGGCTTCTCAGAGAACCCATATATTACCACATGGGTGTGAAGAACAACTTGTCCTTGACAGAATCCATTTCCATGGTTCAAGGTGATCACAAGTACCACAGAGTATTGTACTGCAACCACACTGATTATCAATGGGTAGTAAAAAGTATTAGTGTCTTTTTACCATAACATATGATGGTAGGAATATCAGTGAGAAGTAAGGCAGTTGTTGATTTGATTTCTTTAAATTAGGAAACCTGAAATGGTTCTGGCCACCAATTTTGGCATGTTAAACACCTTGATTGCTTTCAAAATTGTGATAGCCAGTGTAAGGTATCTAGAAAAACATGACTCCATCTTACTATCTGAACTATACCTCGATTATTGAAGTTGTGTCTGACATTGGTATCTTAGAGATAGACCTGTTACAAAAGTTATAAGCCAACATAGCCAGTGCTATAGATGAGCTGAGTAAAGCTAGCTAGTGCTGACCAATCAGAGCCCAGAAACAGTGGTCTTATATGCCACAATGTTTGCAGAAATAGTGGTTAATACCTGCATTCCCTTCTGTACTGCTTTAATTACTAATTATTGTTATTGATATACACAACAAGGTTTGTTAAAGTTTAAAGTTTTTTTTTTTAATATTTGAAGTCTCACTTCCACAATAACTTGTTTGTAGAAAGTTCTAGGCCTCAGTTGGGCAGCATATATATGTATGTATATATATATACACACATGTGTGTGTGTATATATATATATATATACACATGCAACCAAGTTAGTGCAAGTATGTACCAAATAAGTTGATGAAAGTAAATGTGAAGCTAGACTGCATGTGAGTTTCACAGCTTGTATTGTGATAACATAGATTGAAGAGAATAATTTGTCCTGTCAGAGGGTGTTGTAAAGTAATTGAACCTGCCTGTGTAGACTTTGACCAAAAGGAGCCAATTATTTAAAGCTCTGAATACAACTGTGATAACCAATAGTGTAACGAATTTGTGTACATATATTTGACTTGTTTTGAAGATATTACTTTAAAGCAAGTGGATTGTGTGCTGTCTGTTTATTATTGAAATTTATCACTAACAAGTCACAGACACCTACTGTAAAGAATCTGGTCCTATAAAAACCTGACACTTAATGGTAGTAAAGAATGTTTCATTTATTTTTTTAGCTGAAATATTCATATATATGTGTAGTTTTTTCACTAATTGTGACAAAGGTTTCTGTTTAACCAAAACCATATCAGAAACATGGTGTACTCATTATTTTACAATGCTTTTGAATTTGAATGTGTGTCAATTGTAGAACAGAGCTGTTTCAAAGCTTTGTGGTTACTAATTATTATTTTTTCCAACAAAAACGATTGTACCAGTCTCTTTCTTTTGAGTTGCATTTAATTTGTATTGCACTCGCTATGTACAGATTCTTCAAATCCCCAGTTATTGTGTTTTTCTGACTTGTCGGTTGGTTTTAAATGTACCTTAGAATACCACAGTGTTAACACATATGTAGTCTTGTAGTTTTAATCGTACCAAGATTTAAAATAGACAAGGGTAAGAAAGTGAAGGTAGTACAACAGATCTGTCTTGTAATTGCTGGTTTAATTTTTAGTAGATTTCAAGAACTTTTTATCGTGTGTCAAACACGTTAACTGTGTGGAATCATTTCCTCATCTCCAGGAAACTCGCAAGTTTTGTAGCACTTGTTGTTTGTGTCACGCATAATAATACTCTAACTTGTATCAGTACATAACGAGAGTTCGATGACGCATTATGTGACACAACTTTTACTCTTGTGCAAAGCTCTGATCACTACTATGCTGCTCCACCCTGATGATTTGCGATAAATTTTTCGGACTTTCAATGCTAAAATCCGAAGTTCGATTCCCCGCTGTGGAAAGAATGCAGATAGCTCATTAGCTCTTCAGTGGCTCAACGAAAAATCTGAGAATTTATAACGCTAAAAATCGGCTTTTGATACCTGTGTGGGCAGAGCACAGATAGTCCATTTCGTAGCTCTCCGCTTACCAACAAACAAACAGACTGATACACCTAGCGGTACTGTGACTGAATGCGGGAAGAAACTAGGTTAGCAACTTATCAAACAAGTTACGAAGACTGCCTTTAGACCAACCTCGCGTATAGGCGTTCAGCATTGTATCTTTCTTTATTATATCATTCTCAGACAACTGAAGAAATGTTAACACCAGCTGGTGTATACGCGGGTTGCTTTCACAGTATGCGGAAATAAGATATTTTTGGGATCTAAGAATCAAGTTACAGTTACTTAAAGCATCAGATCAAGTCTCACCAATATTTCTAGTAATGTAGAATAGGTATTTTTGTCAAAATGTGTAATTTTCTTTTACATACAATGCATATGTCAGAACTGTAATAAAGTCTTAAGATTGGTTTTCATTACGAAACTCCCCCCCCCCTTTGGTGGCTCAACGGTACGTCTAAAGGCTTCTAACGCTAAAAATCAGGTTTCGATACTCACAGTGGGCAGATCACAGATAGCCCATTTTGTTGTTTAGCGCTTAATAACAAACAAATAAACAATTAAGAAACTAAGTTATATTTAACCTTGTTTAAGTTATAAAATTGAAATAGCGAGCAATAAAATATGGTTTTATTGTAGCTAAAGATAGTTTATCTGCCAAACAGCTAAAACACTCCACTCGAAGCTACATAATTTGAAACAGGAAGATAATAAAATTAGTTGTTTTCAAGGCACTATTTTTTACAATAAATGTCCAAAGCTAACAGAGCGTCGGTATTGTAAAGTATGGAGATACATTAATAAAGTCGATATACATTAATAGAAGTCGGTATTGTAAAGTATGGAGATACATTAATAGAAGTCGGTATTGTAAAGTATGGAGATACATTGATAAAGTCGATATACATTAATAGAAGT
>NW_013667026.1:11274-13624 GCF_000517525.1 Limulus polyphemus
ACATTGATAGAAGTCGGTATTGTAAAGTATGGAGATACATTGATAGAAGTCGGTATTGTAAAGTATGGAGATACATTGATAGAAGTCGGTATTGTAAAGTATGGAGATACATTGATAGAAGTCGGTATTATAAGGTATGGAGATACATTGATAGAAGTCGGTATTGTAAGGTATGGAGATACATTGATAGAAGTCGGTATTGTAAAGTTTGGAGATACATTAATAGAAGTCGGTATTGTAAAGTATGGAGATACATTGATAGAAGTCGGTATTGTAAAGTATGGAGATACATTAATAGAAGTCGCTATTGTAAAGTATGGAGATACATTAATAGAAGTCGGTATTGTAAAGTATGGAGATACATTAATAGAAGAAACTATAACGAGGTTTACGAGCATGTAAATTCTAGAACTTGAAAAGCCCGTTTCGTCTAGAGTTAAATATAAATTATTGTGAAACACATATCTTTTACACCTATAACTTAATCTGGATAGTCAGATTACTTGGCGAATAACTACAGCCTTGAATCGCTGACAAAACTTGCGTAACATGTAGATTGCATATCTTACCCTTATACCCGTTCACAAAGTGAACTCGCCCATTCTCCCGGTTTGTTATATTAGCAAGCCACCATCCTTCTACCAGAAACTTTCACAAGCCTTTGATGGTCAATGTTCGTATCGTGCCGCTTAGAATCTAACACACGGTAGGTGGAAATATTTAGTTATATGATTCAAATTACGATAGAAAAAGTATATAAGAGTGAAAGTTAAAGAGTTGCTGATTAATATATATGATTGGCTAAAATTGAGATGAACGCGTCGATACAAGCTTGAACGAGAATTTTTTTTTAAAGCTCATGATTTTTACTGTGCCTCCAGAGGCTCCTGTTAAGGTTTTAAATATCGTCTTGCTACAACGTGTTGGTAGTCTCGGTTATTATGGTACAAGCTCAAATACCCGTCAACTGACGGGAAATATTTAAACTTAATTAAAACTATGTAAGTTTAACAGCAATCATATATTTTAAAATTATAACAAAGCTTCTTCATAAACAACATTTACAGTTTGCTTTCTATCTACTAACAAATAAAGATTTTGAGGTGATCCCGCTATTGAACACCCTACATCTTATCGACCATGAGAAAAGCATTGTTGTTTGAGGAACAATCCAGCGACTTTCATACTTTGACCTTGAACCATTTAGAATATTCAACATTGTCTAAAGCGTCAACCCGCCAAGATTGACTCAATAGGCTGGGAGTAATTAACCAACAGGCCATACAAAATAGAAATACGATTAAGTTCAATTTTAACCCCCTTAGGACATTCCCCATAGTTCATAGCGTTTACACACAAATTTTGGTTGAGATTGGACCAATAGACTCGGAGGAGTTAGGGTGCAAATAAACACACACATTTCGTCGTTATAAATATAAATACAACGCTGGCGGAGCGTGATCTGTCAGCGTAGTGTATTTGTATAGTTTATTAAGTGTGAAGGAAGCTATTCTTGTTCTCACCTCCTTTGCATGTTTCAAAGGTCGTTGTTGCATACTGGTATTGTATTACTTTTGTTTTTATTGTCTGCATTTAATCAATTTCCTGACTTCTTGATTTGAAATAATATCCATAAATATGTTGTTGTTGTTTTTATTTTAAATTAATAATACATTTAGATGATGTCAAGAAACTGATTTTTTATGTGCGTGTGATGGCTACGTCCCCGGTTATAGCTACATACGAATATCAATTATGACAGCGTATTTTTGCCACTATATATATATATTATACGCCAATGCCAGTTAGCTTAGATGCGTTTTAACATGTTTTACAAAACTACCAACAACTTTAGATTTTCGATGGTTTCGAAATAAATAAAAATTTATTTTGATTAAAATATTTTTGACAAGAATGAACTTCACTATGATACCTGGTCTTTCGTGCCATCAGTAGTTGCATTTAGGTTATGTGTCTCGATACGACCATCTAATATTATTACTTGAGTATTCGTATTCAGATTTTGTATTACTTCGCTGTTAAGGTTCTTCAGTACTATTTATATCTGTTCTGTCACACATTATATTATTTTATATATATATATATATATATATAAGTATCCCGGAGTTAGTATTAAAGTTCTGTATCACTCCGCTGTCAAGATTATACTGCACTATTCATACCTGGTCTTATATGAATATCCAGTAGTTGGTATTTAGGTTCTATTTCACTCCGTTTCCAAGAATCTACGGCACCTTTCATACCTGGTATGTCACTCATTATATAAGTATCCCGGAGTTAGTTAGTTTGTTTGTTTTTGAATTTCGCGCAAAGCTACACGAGGGTTATC
>NW_013667026.1:14592-33264 GCF_000517525.1 Limulus polyphemus
CAATGAAGCGGAATGACAGTCACATGATAACGCCCCCTCGACAGGAAGGGCGAGCTTGTTTGGTGGGACGGGGATTCGAACTCGCGACCCACAGATTGCGAGTCGAGTGCCCTAACCACCTGGCCATGCCGGGCCCCCGGAGTTAGTATTAAGGCCGTCAGGGTTAAACCACTTCTTATTTGTTTATCATACATGATATTAGTAGTTTCTGTTGAGGTTTCGTATCATGAAGTCGCAATCACGTGTACAAAGGAGATAATATGCAAGTTCTGAATGAATTTTAATGGTAAAAAACGAAAATATCACACCGAAGCAAATGTAAAATGTGGAGCCAAAGTAAAAAGTGTGATTTTTTTTTCTAAACAAATGATTTTTTATGTTAACATTTCTTTTCATTAGTGAAAAAGATCAACATCCTGACAAAATCAAACAACTCATCAGATAACGTGTGCCGTGAACAAATATTATCATATTTATTCTTTAGTCATTACTGTGTTGGAGTTGTGAAAGTTTTTGTTCGTAAATATCTATACTACAAATCCCGAAAACGTCCACCCATCATTATTACATCCGATTCGTATTGCGTTATTTTACATTCAGAAGGTGGGTGTTTTAGAAGCTCCCCCCTTCTTTAAATCGTTGGTCACAGGAACGCTGCCGAAACTAATTTTTGAAGCTACTTTTTTCGTGTCCATGACCCCTTATTCTTTCTGTGGGTTTTGGGTTCGAATCCTATCACCGAAAATGCTCGCCCTTTCAAAGGTGGGGGCGTTATGTTATTACGGTCAAGCCTACATTTCGTTGGTAAAAAGAGCAGCTCAAGAGTTGGCGATGGGTGGTGTTGATTAGCTGTCTTATCTCTGCTCTATCACTTCTAAATTAGGGACGGCAAGTGCAGATAACCCTCGAGAAGCTTTGCGCGAAATTCAAATAAATAAACAAAATCCACGTATACCAATATTTCTGTGTCAGGTTTAGTTAATCCCCTTGCATGCTTCCATATCTGTAAGTATGTATCTATCTGTTTATACCAAAACAAAAAAACTTATTATGGTTGTGCTCATATCTGCTCGTTTGCTGTAGGTGATCTGAGGGTGTTTTGCAGCGAAAGAAAAAATCAACTCTCTAGCTTCGTTGCTCAGGTTCTTTAGATTACTTGGTAAAATAAGATTAAGTCCAGTTCACGTAACGATATCAAAATTAATTAATTTATTCCTTAATGTTTGATACAGGCTACTTTCACTTCTTCACATTTGTTGGCCTAAGTTCACAAATAACGTTTTCTCTTTTAACAGAATGTCTTTGCAAATCGACTGATTAATTTAATAACCTACATAATACTATATGTGATCACTGGCTAATTTCTCTGTATTATCATTCACACCTCAAATCAATACTTCACATTGAATCATCACTCACAGCTTACTCGTATTTATACTAATATGCCTATCTAGATCTTAACCTCATGTGCCCTCTTACTAACATCTAAATTAAAACATTATAAACATAGCTCACAACAAGAAATAAAGGACTGGGCCTGCTCTCTTAAAATAGAGACCAAGTAGTAACCATGTCTACTTATCCAATATTCATTTATCCTAGCAATATTATATCAACATCTTTGTCAATCTAAACGTGCATTTCCTTTGCATCTGTATCATCATTTCTGTTTATCTGCTCGCGCGCACAACCCTTGGTACGGCCATGTATCCCAGTTCCTGGCACTTAGTTATCCATCTGTATAAATTCATTATATCATTATTTTTGCTTGTAAATGTATCTATTCATAACAGCATGCTCATATTTATGTGAATATGTAATATATATGTGTGTGTGTGTGGTGTGTATTTTCGTCTGTCATAAAGACGTCTCAATAACTGTAATTTTAAGACATTACACAATCCCAGTTATTCTGATATATAGCTAAAATTATCTACGCTATTTGCTAAATTATTTTTTCTGCTTATTTTGTTGTTGTTAATCACAAAGTTACACAATGGTTTATTTGTGTTTTGCCCACTGCGTGTATCGAAACTATTTTTAGCGTTATAAACCCTAAGACTTACTGTTGAGCCACCAAATGCTCCTAGTGAGCTTGCGTGGATTAACTATACTTAAAAGAAATAATAGTTATTCATTTAGCTGGCTTTTATCAGCCGTTAGGATCGACTTAGCATTTTTATCTCTTGATTTCAGTCGAGTTAGTAAACTGGTTGTCGTTTTGAAATCGAAAACTGGCGGTAGACTATTTATTTATTCAGGACAAGTTAATAGTTACTCAGTTTCCTCTTGTTCGGCGCTTTGTATAGAACTTGTAATGTAAAGCGTTTTTGTTTTGTTTTTTTAGTTATGTGGTTTTTGTTTGGAGAAATGAGAACGGTTATGACCGAATAATCTGGAACAAGCGGGAGTTGTATTGCGTGGGCGTGTCACATGTATAGCCGACGTGGGATGGCTACAGGTCTGGTGGGAGAACCTCGTATGTGGTAAACTAACCGTAGCGCTTTAGTAGACCGATGGTGGTGAATATGAGAGTTGTGTGTCTGCGTTAGGTTTGTTCTGCTCACTCTAATAACCAGACATGAATGTGTCGATGATGATTAAATATATATAACACAGAGCAGCATTTCAATATTATCATCATTAATAGCTACAGTAGTTGCACGAGTAACTGTATCTATCTATCTAAGCTTATGTACTATCTGCACATACATCTGCATATCTTAGTGGTTTCTGCAGCTGACTAGAAATAATTTGTAGTGTAATCGATGTCATCTGTGACAAGTGAACTTGTACAGAAAAGCACCAAATCTTCTATAACAGAATGAGCAGAGTACTAGTGAAGTATCCCAACAATTAATACATATTACCATCTCATTTAAAAACTAGATATTTAAAATATTAACTGCATCAACGTAGTTAAGTATATTCTGTGAGGCCGGTGACTTTCCAGTTAGTAGCATCATTCTTTAGAATAAAGTGCGGTTGATATGGGCTGTTAGGGCGAACACGTGCAAGAGATCAGTAGTAGTGGTTGTTTGTTGGAGCCAGCTGGTTTCTATCAAACTTTTACAGTTAGGGAATAGAGGCACTTCGAAAGCTCATTCTGAGATGTTGCATGATGGAAACCATGTGCTTAAAATAAAAACTTAAGTTTTTAAACCACTCTATACCTCCGCATGCTTCTCCTGTTATTGAAAGAAAATAAAAATTATTGTGTACAGTAAAACAGTTGTGTAAACATGTAGTTTGCTAACGATTTGTTTGATGATCGCTGAGTTCCGTTAGTTGTATCTTTCTTGTGAATACTAAAAAAAAATTAAATAAATCCTGTTGTTAGAAGTTTCTGAATGCTTTAATAAACAGGCTTATTTAAATAACGCTGTGTATTTGGGCACTTATGCTTTACACTCAGCTTGTCATGTGTGTAAACATTTATTTAGTATCTGTACACACAACTTTGTATAGATGTGTGTAGTGCATGTTTTCCAAGCTTAACGAAAGAGGTGAAAGTAAATAAGAGTGTATAATAGTGTGTCAACCACACTATATCTTCTATAACCAGTGTTGATGAGGCCTTTTTTTTTGACCGAGTTGCTTTTCTTTTTTTTTGTAATTATTCTGCAGTATACAATCTGTATTTTATGGTTTCCACGAGGGACTTGTTAGCCTTTTAAAAAATATTTTCCTTCAGTACTGGTATTTTAATCACTGTTCCATCTGGACGTGGTGGTTGCTACAGCTTTAGAAGACCAGTTTTATTTGGGTTATAATAGCCGATCACACTCACTATCCACCTACAGTAGTGGTTAAACAATTATGAACTTAATTCGACGACCCACATACTCCAATACTTGACGCTTACCTATGTAATGGACATTAACTTTCCAAAATCTTAAAACGGAAAGGGTCAATTTAAATATCTATCCCATGATGCCTCAAATGAACAATACCTTTCTCAGCCTATGTAATTTAACAATGTTAGATAGTGCTTTTTTCTTGGAGAAAAGAGGATTTCTATGTTTATAAATAATAATAATATAGTAAGAATACATTTCTTTAACCTCTGACCTCAAGATGGTGTCACTCTTTAGGTGCAACCATATTGGAAAATTTTACAGAGGTGATGAAGAAGATCAGTCACAATGATATCCTAAGACAGCTTGAAGGATCAAACGAAAATAATTCATTCACACTAAACTTGTAACTTTTTTATTCAGATTCCTCTTAATTAATATAATTATTGATTTCTTTTTAGAGGCATGTAAAAATAGTATTTCAGACCTATCACTGCTTGAAAAGCTGTTGGTTTAATACCAGAACTTATCAGCAACCAAACTTATATCTGAAATTTATTTTGCCTTGAAGTATAAAATATTGGGTTCAGTGGTTCAAATACCTAAACCTTGGAAAGCATTGAAACATTTTATGCCTAACAAAAAGTAATAAAATCACCCTTGACTACAGATGTTTTTTTCTCCACATTCATCTTACTTTATCTTTTAGGAACTCCTGATCAGAAGTGTGTAAAATAGTACTTCAGTGGAGCATCATTTTATAATCTTTTCAGCCTAAAATAACACAGTGTTTCGCTAACTTAGGTGTGTTAAATCACAGACCTGAAAGATCCTGATAAGACTTCAACTTGAAGCAGTCTATTTAGATAGTACTGATTTGGAAAGGTCCTGACAAATCTACACACTATAGCAGCTGAGAGAAGTATTATTTTCCTCTTGGAGTGATTATCTCTTCCTCCTTTGATTTGAAATATAAGTTGACAGATAAATGGGTCTTCAAGGTACCATTCACTGATATGGTTTTCTAGTTTTTATTGAAGCTAGTTTAGTTAGACAGTAATACTAAATTAGATAGAAAATATGTGTCAGGAGTTTTCAAACCCATCACATCCTTAAAAATGAAACATAACATAGCATTTTCTGTGAACAAAGTTAAAATGAACAGCAACTGCTTAGTTCAGAGTGACACTTGAGGAGAAAGTCTTGCAGGACTAATCTAGAAAAGTAGTTCAAGTGGATGGCATTTCGAAAGACTTTGAGCTTTTTTTTTTTCATTCTTTTTACCTGAGCTACTTTTGTAGATTAGTCCTCCAAGACTATTCTCCCCATTTGTTATTCTGAATTAATCTGTTGCTGCCCATTTCAACTTTTTAATTATGAAGACTACCTAAATTATCTATTAAAAATATTTTGTTGTTTTATTTAAAACATTTTGCATTGTACTTTGAGCATTATGAATTACTCATGGATTACTTTGGAGTTATACATGGGATTTTGTAATCTTAAATTGTTTTCTTTCTCCTCAAATATTTTGCTCTACACAAATGACTTTAACAAAGAGATGTCTAACTGGTATATATTTTTATCATCACCAACTTATGAATAATACAACATTCAATTCATTTGTCCCATGGCTCCCAATTACAGGTGGCACTATCATTGTTAACAGTACCCTTCCACTTCTCAAGTTCTTTCTGTCTTTGATATCTTGGAGGATTTTTCTGTGTGTGTGTTTCTCTGTCAATGTTGTCTTTGGATGATCTTTCTTCCATCTCTCATCTACTAAAATGTATATAATGGTATTAATTAGGCCTGTTTCTCTTGTTACATTGCCATATGATGGCAACATGCTCTTCTTTACAGTGGCTAATGGATTTGCAAACTTTCCAATAGCTGAAGCTGTTTCTGCTCAGACTGAATCATTTGTCCTGTGTACAATGTAGGGACCCTTAGAAGGCTGCTAACTCTCACCACAAAAGCATGTATCTTTCTTCTTGTATCAGTATTGAAAGTTCAAGTTTCAACTCTGGGTAAGAGAAGACCATTATTCTGAGGAGGTGGATCTTTATCTTTATGGAGATGCTTTTATTTAAGATCTTGACAATTGTGATAACAATTCTTGTTTGGCCTCTATGTCAGATCTTCTCTCTAGTTCCATGGTGTTAGAAGGGGCCCCCACTCTTTTTGAGCTTCTTACCACCAAGGTAAAGTTCATGTATTAGTGTGATGTTGTATTTCCCCATTGATATCATCTTATTATTTTCTGCACTGATTTCCATTCCGCATAACGTTGCAGTGCTGTCTGACCTCACTATAAGGCCTGCTAGTTCTGTTCCTAATTCTGTCAAGATGTTGAAGTCATCTTCAAAACAAAAGTTCCAGATCTCTCTGTCTCTGATTGACATGGTTCCTTCAATGGCCATCTATCATGCTCTACTCTAGAAAGTGATTGAAGAAATATGGTCATAGGAGGCAACTTTGTCTCACACTTATCATTGTGCAATACTACCTTACCGAATGTATTCCTAACCAAGACTTTGCTTTTTTTCCATTGTTGTAGAGGGACTTAATTGTTAATATTATCCTTTCATTGCAGTTCACACGGTTTCCTGCCAGGCATGAACAAAACCTTTTTCTTTTTTGAAGTCTATAAAATTATGATGCTTAGTATACTTTTATCTGTTATCCTCAGGTTAAAAATCTGTTTGGTAGTATTTTGCTAAGCTCTGAAATCTACTTGTTTCTCTGCAAGTATAGCTTCCATGTAATTCTTCAACTGATTCAGAAAAATATGCAGCATTACCTTGCTTTCATAGCTAATTAAAATTAATGATTCTATAATTCTGATACTGCAGAATATTCCTTTTTTGTGGAAGTGGGATGATTATTGATCTTGTCCATTAAGTCACCGAACTTCCAGTCTGAGACAGTGTTGCAGGTATTGTGCAAAATGTTGATGACAGCATATTCTCTGTATTTCAATATTCCTGCAGGAATATTATCAGTGACCACAGACTTTCCACTATCTCCTGAACCTCTTCCTTTATAATCCGTAGTATGTGTATGTCTTTTTATTGTTCTTATGCTAATTTATTGATGATGTTAGAGAGAACATCTATCCTGTGGTTGAACAGCTATTGCAATATTCTCACCATCCATTAGTAAGTGCTTGGTTTATATTAGGAGATATCCTTTTCTTCAGTCACTAATGTTCTTGCTTTCTGGCTTTCCATCAATTTCTTGGTGGTTTAAAATGCCTTCATAATGTTGATGGTTGAAAGATTTTGGTCAATTTCTTAGTGTAGAGATAGTATCTAATCCTCTCTTGTCTTCTGAATTTTAACTCAAACCTTGATGTTGGATTTTCTATATTCTGCTGCTTCTCTTTCTCCATTATACTATCCAGATTTAATCTTCTTCCATTGGTCATGTAGGTCTAGAATATCTGTTTTTGTCCCAGGGTTATCTTGTCTTCTTTGGTTGCTCAAGTACTTCTTAAGCATCTTCATTCAGTTGTTGTGTAAAGCTGTCTGTGATTTCTTGTAGGTCCTCCATTAATAATAGGAGGAAAATCTTCCTAAAACCTTAACCCAAAGCTCTTCCTTTATATAGGTCTTTCAGCTATTTAAAATTATATTTTATTTTTGGGCCACTTTACTTTAGTTTCTTCTTGAAATTGAACTTGATGAACCTTGTAAAAAGGTCAAAGTTACTTCTTATGTTGTCACCTGGGAAGGTGCATGTTTTGTGTGTGTGTGTATTCATACTGGTCTGTAAACGTTTCAACACTGGTATGTAGTCTACCTGGTTGCTATACTTACCACCTAATGGATGCCACATCCACTGTTCTTCTGGATGGCTTGTGGGAGTGTAGAGTGTTTGCTAAGATTAGATTGTTGAGTCTAGAAAATTCTAGTATTGGTTGTACTTCATCCAAACTTTTCTGTTGCCTCTTTCTAGTCACTGTACACATCCAGTCCCACCTTGACATTTCAGGCCCCTAAACTATCAGTCTTTCCTTGAAATTTTGTATAAAAGGGTCTCTAGTTCTTGACAAAGTTTATTTATTTCATTGTTTTTGTGGGGTGTAGATTTGTATGATGATTATGTGTTGGGTTTTGCAGCAATGCAGATAGAGATGAAATAGGACTACATTTGTACCACACTTTAAGGCCTTCTGTTGTCTGTTCACCAATATTATGCTACATGAATTCATTCTATTATGCTTACCACATTCCACGGGTAGCTCTTAATCTCATAGACTAGTTAGTTTTTTTCAGTTTCCCTGTTTTATGGAGTAATCTAACATTTTATGTCTCTATCAATATTTTTTTGTAATGTGTCCATTACGAATTACAGTAAGTATTGCTCATGTAATAGAATATTCTTTTTCAACCTATACAAATACATTATAAAAACATTTGCTGTGCCTATGACATTTATTGTACTAATCAATGACTAAAATTGAAATAGCTATAAATATTTTAGTTTTATATTATTATTGTCAAGGCTACCATATTTCCACTAACATAAGTCCTTCCATTAGACAACACGGTACATTACAGTAGGTGTAACATCTCCTAATACAAATTTTTTATTTATTTACATGGCATTAATATTAGAATTCACACTGATGTTTGTCTCTTCTGTGCCTAAAGATTCAATATAAGTTTTAAATAGTTAGCAACATCAACCCAGTTGTCATTATTATTCAGGAATGTTAATGAACTTTGCTTGGAAGTTTAAATGGAATTATTTACAGTCCTAAATGATAATAGATTGTTTTGATGTACACTCATCAAATTTAGTTATAAATGCTTGTAAGTAGGTTTCTATGGGGAAAAATACAGGTAAACATTCACATGAGTTTTAAACTCTATCACAGTGTATCCTGTCTTCTAGAATAATCCACAAACAGGTACCAGCTTTACTTTTCAAAAGTGGTCTGTGTATTGGTACATACCTTACAGTGTTCTATCAGGAGTGGGGGATTAAATTTCTGCAGTAACATTATGCCTCTATGTATTATGGAGGCGTACCATGCGTTTTAATTTTAATATAAAAATTTTCAAAATTTTGTGCTAATGTTAGGTGCGTGCATTTTTCACATAACATATGTTCAGGAAAGTTGTTAAGCTGATTTTGTTCTAGGTATCCTCCTTCTTTGTCATCCCTTGGAGTTAACATCTGGTTTGCCAATGGGAGATAAAGCTGCACCTTGTACATGAAGGTTGACAATGGTGTCATCCAATGGTAGGTCAGATAATGTCTGAAGGTTAC
The DNA here is from genome assembly GCF_000517525.1 of Limulus polyphemus. Classification (NCBI taxonomy): domain Eukaryota; kingdom Metazoa; phylum Arthropoda; class Merostomata; order Xiphosura; family Limulidae; genus Limulus; species Limulus polyphemus. Next base: position 23,670 of record NW_013667026.1, read on the forward strand.
AACCTCCCTTATATTTGAATAGAAATGACCAGTCTCATGTGTAGTGCTAGTCACTCTTAGTAAGTCTAATGTTACTGATTTTTAATTAAGTAACATGATACTTAGAACAGTCTGGAATGTCACTTTAAGTGAGTCATTAGTTTGGATGAGTGTAGCAAGCTTGATCAATTCACAACTCCAGTAAAGGCAACAATTCATTGTCCATAAGAAGTATGCACAATGTTGATTTGTGTTATATAAATAAAGATTGTTTCATTGTGCCCATTTCATTTATTTTTTTCACAAATAAAAAAGCAAAAGTTTGCTTCAAAAAACAAAGATTGAAAAATATCTTATTTTTGCACTGTGCTGTACATGCAAAAAGAAATACAGTACATCTGGTTGGTGTAACAGAATTCTAGCAGCCAATGTATCAAAGGCTCCTGTCTCCGAAACAGAAGTAAATAACTAACACATAAGAGTGTGGTTGTTTTCTTCTACTGTGACAGTAAGCTTGTGAATTAAATAAAATACAAGGTGGAACAAAAAGTAATCCATCTTATTTTTATTCTCTCAAGTATAGATTAATATTTACAGTAAATGTTAATCCTGTATATTACTTGGGGTTTTATAGATGTTCCTTAGTTCTTTTAAGTGTTTACTTAGTTTACAATTTGCATTCATTTGTAATGCCAGTGCATCTGCCATTGAATATCTTGTCATAATATTTAAGAAAAATGCTATGTTGCTAATATTTACTAAGTTTTTGATATCAAGTCATGTTTCAGCTTTCAGTTCCTATGAATCATTGGTGTTTGTTACAAAGAACTTCATTCTATTTGACAGGAAAGTTTGGAGAAAGAAGGCAGCCCCTTAGAAATTTTGCATACAGCCCACATAACCATGAACTTAAACACACAGATCCATCCTTGTCAGTTGTATGTAGTATACACATCCAAACAGATGTTCTGTTTACACAAACGTCACAGAACATCTTTGTTAGCTTTGATTAATAAACTTTTAGTATGTAATCTTATTGGAAGTTGCCTGGTTAGCATTCCATAATTTTTGGATTGTAATGAGCTGTAGATGGAAATGAGCTTCTTTGTATATATAAATATTCATCTCTATATATCAACTTACCAATCTTATCAGCTCTTAAAATATACATAAGTTTCAATCTGTATGTCTTATGTAGCTGTTAAATAAATGTATATATGTCCTGTTTGAAGTAAGTTTAACATGAAAGGAATTACAACTGTTTGTTTTATTGCTGATGATGGTTGAGGTTTAGCAAAGACTGTTGTCTAATGAATGTTTTTAAATTTTACCATTTTTTGGAGCAAAAGAAGAACTGCATGAATTGAGAGGAATGAAAAGTATCCAAGTAATGACATGTGTCATATTCTGTGGTATATATATTTGTTTGTGACCTTCACCATTTTGTAGGCACAGTTGTTTGTTAAGGAGCTATGTATCAAACTGTGAAAAAAGAAAAAGATATGTTGAGACATCAAGTGGAAAATTGTACTTTAATTGGATGTTATGTGTTCTTTAATATCTCCACAGAGAATGCAGTTATTATCAAATAAGAGAAATACTTATCCAGATTGGCATTAAACTAATATATTTCTCTAGACTGATTTATTTAAATAGCTTTGTCAGGTAATATGTTCTTAAGTTCATTTGTTTTGTATTAGTACACTATTATTATTGAATTGACATTTTTTTTAAATGGTCTGTTTTCCTTAGATATGCTTCCAGAAGCAAAAAAAGTTCAAATGTTTGAAAGAGAAATTAGTCACCACACTTAGATTTCCAATTCCTTTCTGTTTTCCATATTTGGTGTCTACAGGGTTGAATATGTTATAATAAAATAATTCTGAATATGCAAGTCACATGACAATTGCAGCCAATATAAAGTCATGATGAAATGACATATAATAAGATTTTTAAATTGTTTGCTATTTCACTGATAGTGTCATGGCACTGAAAATTGATCGCTTGAGGAAAAGGTACCTAACAGCCTTTTCCACTGAAAAATATTATTGGACTCTGATCTTAGATATGTGTTAAGATCAGGGATTTAGAATTTCCAAAACAGGGTTGTTTTTGAAAACAAACTTTGGGCACAGAACCATCCAGAAAGAGACCTGTAACAAGTTATACCCCAGCTGTGCTAAACAAAGTGCAGCATCTTGTAACAGGTGAGAACCCACAAACACAAAGGTCAATATTGAAAGCCATCCATGTGTCCCAAATAACAGTACACAACATAATCAAGAATTATCTCTATCTGGAAACAAAATCAACATGGTATGGGTTCACCAAAATAAGGTTTCCAGTCACAGTTCCTGGAGAATGAAGTGAGTATTCATGCTATTCTATATGAAGACATATGGTCAAGTTTCTAGACACAGTACTTGTGGATTTCTTTATGATCAGGTTGTTGAAATGAGAACTGGGAAACTATTATAATTATATGGTCTGTGATTTATGGAAAGTTTGTAGGGAGGAGTGGCATGCTTTAAACATGACAGCCATAACAGAGCCTTTTACTTTGGAAACACATCATTGCAAGGCTATGGTCAAGATGCATGGTCATTAGACAGAGCATTACCAGACATGGCAACATGGACTGTAATGATGTGGAGAGGCTTCAAAGTTGTTTTAGTATGTAATTTACTTAACCATCTGTATTGTTTAGTTTAATTTCAAAGTATGTCAACTATTTTCAGAAAATTAGGTTATTTTGGTTACTTAACTACTCAAGTTTCTTTAAGATAAAATGTTCAATATTATGTCGTAAAGCTTAACTACAAATACTAAATCCAGTCTGAAGTTAGTCATCAGCTAGTCTTCGATGCATGATTGAAATGGTAAACCAAACTAAAGTTTAGTAGTGCTACCACATTGACTCTGTATACAATGATTCTTCATTACTCCTGAATCCAAAATATACCATTTATGTTTTCTCTCATGGTAATGCCTTAATTCATGTGCATCAGACTAACATCAGTTATTTAAATGTTCACAATCTGTATGAATTGTAGGGTTATAACCTCAGTAAAGTTTACTTACATAGTATTTTTGATTTCACATTAATGTGATATGTCATATAAACACTCTCGTTATCTACTCCAAGTTTAATTTTCAGTGTCAACAAATCCTATTATGATTTTTTAAAAATCTATGTTTATCGTAGGCACTGCTTGAAGCACATGACGTTGTAGCACATGAAATATACAGTGAAGACGCTGTCCGTGCAACACCGCCTCCAATTATGCCCTATCTGAATGGCAGCCAAGAAATGGAACCTCTGAGAGAACCACATTTAGAGACTGTTACAAGAGTCAGGCTTGTACAGTTCGAGAAGAATACAGATGAGCCTATGGTGAGAAATATGTCTTTTTGATTGGAGAGCTGCATATCAAATAATTCTTTTTTTTTTTTTAGCCACGGCATAGCAGCTCATAGAATGATTCTGAGTTTCTTTTAGCTCATAGCTCCATGATATCTTGACTAATCTGATATCTAATTACAGTTTGGACTCAGGAGGTAAAATTCTTTCAATTGATGTATTTGACTACACCCAAAGTCTCATAGATTTTCATTATTGCTAGCCTACAAAAATATAACTAATAAAAAGAAAAAAAAATGGTCTGGTAGATTAATTTACTCTAATCATGCCTTAAAGAATTTCAAGTGCTGCAGCTATTGAGGATTTTGTTGTGTTTTTTTTTACAACACCATTTGAAAACAGCTGTGTGAAATTAAAAATAAACATTTTTGTTATTTGTAAAATATCAGTAAAAGTGCCTATACAAGTTAAACTGCACTAACATTTGCAATAGCATTAGGTCAAACAAAACTGTCAACATAAGTCAGTTTACACATAATTTATTTCTATTATCAGATGCCAAAGAATGTTTTTTAAGATTAGATGTTTCACATGTAATTTTTTCTCCTTATAGCAGTTTTAACCATTTCTTTATAAGCTCTATCAGTCTGTAGCTGTATTTGCATGTTATTCATTTTACTTTTTTACGCTCATTATCAATCAGTCAAATAAGATACTGAAGTTAAAATAAAAAAGTATGTTATATAAAAATGCTAAATTTAGTCAAAATAAAGAGTATATTGTCTATAATATAAAACTTTAATTAACTATAGACATTGATATCCGTCAATCAATAAAATATTTTATATATATTAAAAGGTTAGTAATTAAAAACACTGGTGCATGTCAAAGTAGAAAGTATCTTATTTATGTTAAAAGTTGTTAACTAAAGGCACTAATGAATAATAAGTTATTTATATTGTAATATAAAACTTTCGTAGTGAATATGCAGTTATTTGTAGCTACCGTATGTTACTGAAGTTAAGTCATAATAGTATTCAAAGTTTGGCTCATTGTTCTATCTTATGGAAATATCATTAATCAGCCTTTCTTGTTACAGGGAATCACTTTAAAATTGGATGAAGGTGGAAAGTGTATTGTGGCTCGAATTATGCATGGAGGGATGATTCATAGACAAGGTAGATTATGTGTGTTATTTGACTGAAATCTTACATAGCTAGTTGACAAAATTTTTTTCTTTCTAATTTGATCCTTGCAATCTCTAGATAATTGCAAACATTTGAGTTTATAGTTTTAATGTTGTCAGTACAAAATGAAGATAAATAGCCATGACTGTTTTATTACTCGGATATCTATTGTAAATGCTAGCAAAAGATTTGATGATGAATTTTCCATGACTTTAACTTTGCTTATTTATTTTCACCAAGCAACCCTTCACGTGGGTGATGAGATTAAAGAAATCAATGGAGTGCCTGTAGGAAACCAGTCTGTTGAAACATTACAAACTATGATGGTTAGTATGAGTTATGTTTGTTCATTAAAGTTTTAGTATAAATATCTTCTTTTTCCACTGTTATTATAACATTTTATATCCAACTTTTTTCTGTAACTTTATCACTGGAAAACCTTTATATATAATTATTTGTGTTGGCATATTTTTTAAAAATGCCAAATGATTTGTTATTAGAGAAGTATGTAAACACAAGTCAACCTATTTTACTGTTAGTAATTAACTGTCTTTACCAGTAGAGCTGAGTGTTTAGTGGAATTTCCTAATTGTTTAATTGTTGGGCTTAGTAATTAATTACATTTCAACTGGTCATTTATTCTCAAATGAGAACTTAGTTTGAATAATCAAATAGTAATAATTGCACAAATTTTTTAATTAGTTTATTATTTTCATGTGTCATGACACTAATTTATTAAGCTGAACAACCTTGAATTAATCATAAATAATAATGAGAAATCATAATGGTAAAATTTGAATTACTTGGATAGTTGGTATCAGAACATAAGAAGTATCAAACTCAAAACAAAAAAAAAACATCATAGAGATTCAACTTGACCATTTATCTTTTATACAAACAATGATTTCACCTGATTAAACATTAGTTATTCACTTAAGTTTTCTTAAAAGTGAGTAGTATTTCCTGTCATTCAGTTTTTGTGTTTTTCTTTTATTCCTCTGCTCTCACTATTAGAGAGAAGCCCGAGGTAGTGTGACATTCAAGATTGTACCAAGTTACCGCATTGCCCCTCCCCCATGTGAGGTAATGTTTTAACTTGCCATATGAATATGTGATACCTTTTGTAGAATAATATCCAAGTTTGTACAGTAAAGAATTTTCTTGTGTGCATAACAAATGACAGTTCAGTAAAAATACAAATACATTTCTTACATTCATATGATTGGTTTATTGAAATTTTTAGATTTTGCAGTATGAGCGAGTTATGAAATTGAATTATGTCATCTGAATGGAATACAAGTGTAGTTAATACAGACTATATGTCTATAATTATTCAATAAAAATTAAGATTAGTAGTTTAAATTTCAAAAGTAACAATAGGAGTCATTTTCTAGAAACTGTCAAAACATGAAACAAAATTTTATAATACTTGTAAGGCACCTTACTCCTATTACTGTAGACTGTCACAACTTTCATAAAAAGCCAGTAGGTGTAAAGGTAATAGATTTTAAAATTCACCTGCTCAGTATATATTTATACTGTTTTGAGCATGATACAGTGGGAACTTGGGACTTCCCTCTGCAAAACTATATTTCTGTAGAGTAGCTGGTTGGCCAAACTCTCAGTGTTGTTGTAATCAAAATTTGCATATATAACATAAATAATTTGCCCACTCTCTGCCTTTTAGTGATTTCAGTTATCAAATCATTGGCTTTATCTTCTTTTAATGCTGCCAGTATTTCCAGATAAACCCACCTCCAGTTCTAGTAAGTATATTCTTTAATTTGGCCTCTCTATACTGCAATCAGAAGTGGTGGTGTGTGTAATAAAGCTGTAAAGTAGAACAAAGTCTTTCTGTATGCTGTATTGTTGCTAAACAGACCAGAATCAAACTGTGGATTGTATTACTGAGAAGCAAATAGATGTTCATGTGTTGCTTGATTGCAAAGCAGACAAAAGTCTTGTGTTGCAGGATTGGTGAGGATAGAAAATTCATGCCTTGTGTAAAGGATGTATGTAAATTAGACAAAAACTTTGTTGGTGTATGAGTGCAAAAGCAACATCTTGCTAAGTTTGAATGATTGTGAAATAGATTATCAGTATGCTGTATTTATAGCTATAAAAGAAGTGAATTCATGGCTAAATTTGTATGTTCTTGGCTTAAAGGTAGAAAACACCACTAGCATCAAGAGTACTCAACTGGTGACTTAGAGCAGCAGACTATTTATCATTATTGTAGATTTTTAACAGCTCTTTTGGTAGAAGTTATTACACATTTGCATGTGTGTAAAACAGGCTATGGTAATGCTGCATGAATATATACAAAAAATGAAGTATTGCAGAACTTGTATGTTTGTGAAACAGACCATAATTATCTTGTGTATGTTTAAAGTGAAGCATTACAAAGTTTATATAGTTATGAAACAGACTAAGATTATGCTATATGTATGGATATAAAAAGTGAATTCTTGGCTATGTTATTAAGTTTGTGAAAAAATTAATATTATCTTGTGTATGTTTCAAGTGAAGTCTTGCTGAATTTATATCGCTACGAAACAAACTAAAGATATTTTTGGTCTATGCCAAGATTGAATGTGTTATATTAAAATGATTTTGAAATCTCACCATGTCATTACATGCTCTGTCTGATGACCGTGTATCTTAACAACAGGCCTACAGTGTAGTTTTCATTGGTAAAGGCTCTGTCAAAAGACTGTCATATCCATAGCACGCCTTCCCCACAGGCTTTCCATAAATCCATCTAATGTATGAGTATAACAGTTTTCCACAGAAATTCATAGTTGCTCCATCTCCAGCAACTTGACCAGTTTGTCTTTGTATGGAATAGCATGAATACCCATTGTGTGATGGTTGAATGGATATGTCATGGAAGCAACTTGATGTTTTTTTTAGATGAAATCATTCTTGTTTATGCTGTGTACTTTTATCTGGAATGTATGTTACTAACCTATGTTTTCATTGGCTCTCGCCTGTTACTATATGCCTGGCTGGAATTTGTTGCAGGTATCTTTTTTTTGCATGGTTGTGGTGTCCTGATTTATCTATATTCCTTTGTTTTCTGATGAGTATATGAATATTTTGTATTTGAAAGAGTAGTTACATACCCTTTCCAAAATTGATCACTTTTTTTTGGTGGCATTACACTACCCATGAAATACTAAACAATGTCAAAATGTAGTTCTGATACATGCCATTCCACCCTTCTTTATATTGGCTGTGGTTGTCAAGTGACTTGCTGAATTGCATTTCTCAAAATCTTTATAATATAAGGTACTCAACCCTTTGTATAATGTTGCTGAATGTATTATGGTTGTGAAACAAACTAAGTTTATGTTCCCTGTACATGAACATATAACATACAAATAATAATTTTTTTCTAAAGTATTTTATTATTTGGATATTTAGTATAGCTAATGCTTTAGTATTTGCAATAATAATAATGTTTTCAACTCCTCTCATATAAGAAATTAATATTTGGTGTCACCAGCTTTTTAATCATTTATAAGAATAATATTTAAACCATTTTTTCCTGCCTCTAACACACTGTAAACTATTAGTAGGAAAATTGTATTAAAACAACTAAAATCCATTCAAGGAATAGTTATAAATCATATTATAAACTCTCATATAAATTAATAAGTCACTAAAAAGTGTCTAAAAATTAATTATTAAAGTAGTAAAATTTTTTCATTGTCACTATTTATTTACTTATATTTGATCCCAATTTAAATCTAAGTGAATTAAAGACCCAATTTGCTATTTATTTTTGATTTGCAGATCTACATGAAGGCTCAGTTTGATTACAATCCTCTAAAAGATGACCTTATACCCTGTGCTCAAGCTGGAATTTCCTTCAGAATAGGAGATATTCTTCAAATCATCAGTAAGGATGACCATAACTGGTGGCAAGCCAAGAAGGAAGGCTCGGACAGCACAGCAGGGTTAATTCCTTCTCCAGAACTTCAGGAATGGAGAACAGCCTACATGGCCATAGAGAGGACCAAGAATGACCAAGGTGCTGTTACTAAATTGCTCAAGATCAGATTTTAGTTTCCTAATTAGATCTTTGTTGAATTAAAATAATAACTAATAATTAAGGTCATAACTCTGAAATGTTCATGTTAACAGCTTAATACTTTAAAATGGGACAAATTGCTGACACTGAGATGGCAAAGACAGATTAAAGATCTTTATGGATCAGAATATCAAAAATTATATCATAACTGTTTACCTTTTGCATACCTATGTGTTTTGTGAATTTATTTGTACCAATATTTCAATAACGTAAAGAATACTTCAATGCTAAGGGTTCATACCAAGTTTGGGTTTATTTAACCAAATAAGGTCAGTTTTAATTTCCTTTTTTTTTTCAATAACCAAATTTGTTTATTACTAACTATATAATATTCACTGTCAGCATCCTTGCTAAAATTCAATATGTATTTTAACTTAATAACGAGGAACCCACTTTTTAGAAAATAAAAGTTTTGAGACAGCTTGACTGGGTAATGAAAACCTTTATTGTAAATGTACATTTATAATAAAGGTTTTTCATTACCCAGTCAAGCCATCTCAAAACTTCAATATGTATTTTGATAAAAGCAAACTTCATGCTCTTCTCTTTTCAAAACTACTTTCACTTATGATGGCTTTATAATGGTCATACTTATTTTGCATTTCTCATGCATCAATGATTTTGCATTGATTTTCAATAGCCATATGAGTTTTATATTGTTTTTTGTCTTTTTACAGTAGATATAATGTTGCTTTTTTATCAATAGTTATATCAACATCTTATTGCTCTATTATCTGTATCCATACCAACTTTATATTGCTCTTTTGCCTGTGTCTATACCAGCTTCATATTGTTCTTCTATCTGCAGCTATACCAGCTTCATGTTGTTCTTTTATCTGCAGCTATACCAGCTTCATGTTGTTCTTTTACAAGTAGCTATACCAGCTTCATGTTGTTCTTCTATCTGTAGCTATAGCAGCTTCATGTTGTTCTTCTATATGTCTATACCAGCTTCATGTTGTTCTTCTATCT